>NC_092343.1:381462570-381762570 GCF_046630445.1 Rutidosis leptorrhynchoides | reverse complement strand
AACCTTTTTTGCTGCGGAGTGAGTTTAGTCGGTTAACATCGGTTAATTGAATGGTTAACACTTGATTAATTAAAATAATTAAAAATAAAGCAAGGTGAAAAACGTTCTATGAACAAATCGTTAACCTTTTTTTTTTAAACATTCAACGCTTAGATGACCAACCGTTAACTAGGTACATAAATAATTCCACCTTTGTTAGTTTTTACTCAAAGTTTTGTATAAAAATGTAACTACATACCGGCCAACGTGTAGAAACTGTATGCACTAATCCTCTACTTTTCTATTATTCAGTTAGTTTACTCTTATATTCGTGTGTTAATTAACATTCATAACTATCAACTAAAACGATTAACATAAACAGATTTTGAAATCCGCGGCAAAGCGCGGACCACGAACCTAGTTGGAAATAATTATGGTCTATAAAGTTATGTACACTATGACCATTTGATGTTATTTCACAAGTAGTACGGAGAAATTATTTATTTATTTTGTTATTTTATTATTCATTTGCTCGTACAATAAAAGAAACCAAGTAATTAACGGGTCCCACTAACTTTTGTCATACCCTGGACTATCACTTTCCCAATATTATCATCTTCTTCGTTACATTTCCAACCTCCATTAAACCCTAAAATAAAATTTCAATTTTTCTTCTAAAAATTCAAAAAATTGATTTAAAATATTTGATGCTCCTGATTTTGTGATGCCCCATACTTCCCTACCAGTAGCACACAAAGAAAAACAACAAAATTCAGTGGTAGCACAACTTAAAAATCCAATTTTTAACACTATACGGATTTCTTTCACTGGTAGCACGTGCTACCAGCCCTTTGCTAGTAGATCCGCCCCTGATAATGTTAATCTTTCAATTTTTTTATCTTAACTTTTAGCCATAAGTTTTTTACCCAAATATCATATTTTGTCAGCTATATGTTGATATATATGTTGATAGTTCACAGAAACCACAAATCAAACTGAAATTGTTGATTAAAATGAAGTGAAAGCATACAAAACCAGTATATAAAAAAAAAACTGAAAACAACAACAAAATATTCCAAATAGAAAACAACTTGTAATTAACTTTACCATCACTAGTTCTTAGAACAGGCATTCGTATTCTGATCACCTCAAATTTACTTCACTTCATGAAACATTATAACCGAAGAGATGAAGATAAAATAACGTGTATAAAAATATAGTAGTAAACGGCAAAAAAATTAAGGACCCATCCAGAAAACCTGAACCTACAAAACTAGTAAATTATGTAAGTGATGTGCAGCGGGATAGTATATAAAATAGTTTATATTTTACTAGGAAACACTATTAAATACGATACAATTTTACACAAGATATTTATTTATTTATAGAATGGATATACTTAAACCTTGCTACAACACTTATAGGCAGTGTACCTAATCGTACAGTAGTGTAGTTTTTAGTAAGTCCGGTTCGTTCCACAGGGAAATCTTTAAACAAAGCTCAACGCTATATTAGTTTACTTTTATAAAAATACAAACATATATATAAGTAATATTATTATTATAAAGGGGGGTTTTTACCGTTTAATGACCGGTTTGTCGATTTTAAAACTTTAGTCGCAGTTAAAACCTAATGCAAAATATAAAATAAATACAAGACTTAAATTAAAGCGTAAAGTAAATAACGATAATGAAATTGCGAATAATAAAAGTGCGATAAAATAAACTTGCGATAATTAAAGAGTACGATAATTAAAAGTGCGATTAAATAACAATAAATAAAAGTGCGATAATTAGGAGTGCAATTAAATATAAAATAAAGGAAATTAAATATGAAATAAAAGAATTATGCTTATTTAAACTTCCGTAATCATGATGTTTGACGTGTTGATTTTAGTTTTATGCCCATGGGTTAATTGTCCTTTGTCCTGGATTATTTAATATGTCCGTCTGGTTTTTGTCCATAACAGTCCATCAGTCATAAATATAAAGTGCGAGTGTCCTCGTCAAATTATTATTATACCCGAAGTTAAATATTCCAACTAATTGGGGATTCGAATTGTAACAAGGTTTTAATACTTTGTTTAATGAATACACCAGGTTATCGACTGCGTGTAAACCAAGGTTTTACTACTTTGTTAACAATTACACCAATTACCCTTGAATGTAATTTCACCCCTGTTTTAATTATTCTAGTGGCTATTAATCCATTCCCGTGTCCGGTTAAATGAACGATTATTCGTACATATAAATACCCCGCCCATCGTGTCCGATCGAGTGTATATGGTAATTTATAGGGACGCCCAATTGTAAATCTTTATATTAACATTAACAAACTTTCATTTAGTTAAACAAATATAAAGCCCATTAATAGCCCATAGTCTAATTTCCACAAGTGTCGTTCTTTTGTCCAAACCCCAATTATGGTACAAAGCCCAATTACCCAATTTTAGTAATTAGCCCAACATCATGATTACTTCGTTTTAAATAAGCATAATAATAACTTAGCTACGAGACATTAATGTAAAAAGGTTGAACATAACTTACAATGATTAAAAATAGCGTAGCGTTACACGGACAGAATTTCGACTTACACCCTTACAACATTCGCTAACATACCCTTATTATTAGAATTATAATTAAAATTAAAATTAAAATATAAATTATATATATATATATATATATATATCGTATAGATAGAGAAGAGAGAAATAGAATATGAAATTTGATCAGAATTCGGTTTGCTTTATAGCCAGAGTTGAATTTTGGGGCTCCGCGACTCGCGGCAAAATCCCCTTCAAACTCCGCGAGTCGCGGAGATAGTATTTACAGCTCAGTCCTTGGAGTTTTCTCTGCCGACGGTTTTTTATATATAAATATAATATATATATAATTAATTATAATTAATTATATATTATATTATATTTATATACATAGTTAACTTGTAATTTTTAGTCCGTTGCGTCGAGCGTTAAGAGTTGACTCTGGTCCCGGTTCCGGATTTTCGAACGTCCTCGCGTACAATTTAATATCTTGTACTTTGTGTTTTGAATCTTGTACTTTTGTAATTTCGAGACGTTTCTTATCAATAATTGGAACCTCTTTGATTGTCTTTTGTTCTTTTGAGCTTTTTGGTCGTTTGCGTCTTCAAATCGTCGAATCTGTCTTTTGTCTTCACCTTTTATTATTTAAACGAATATCACTTGTAAATAGAACAATTGCAACTAAAAGCTTGTCTTTCTTGAGGAATAATGCTATGAAATATATGTTCGTTTTTAGCATTATCAAATATTCCCACACTTGAGCGTTGCTTGTCCTCAAGCAATATCGTCTTGAAATACTAGAATCACTTCTTTATTCTTCACACTTTGTACATCAGTGATTTCTATACGGCGGTATAAACAATGGTAGTAACGATATGGTTTACAGTCCCACATGACTATAAAAATTTAGATCCATTAAGGAAATTGGATATTTATGAAAACATTTGATCTTTTGAAATCTAGTTTTTACCCTAGATAAGTTTTCCGGAATAACCCTTTACCGGTGTTTGCAAAATATTTTTGTGGGTTTGGTGGGTTTTAGATTTGAAAATTTTAGCTCAAAACTTGCTGTTTTGTGTCACCCACTTGCTATCCTTGTATTTGGAAAGCAACACGTCCAGTTTACTTGTTCCGTATATTACCTTTCGGCAAACTACCGTCCGGTTGTAAAGGAAAGCGTTGAACAAGCAACTGTTAAGGCAATGTCCCGTGACATGCTTTTGATTATGGTCTATAACGTGTCGGACGCAATTACTATCCTTGGTAGGAGTAATAGTAAAGCTCACCCTTATAATTTTTCGGTATGGCACAAGGTCCTGTCTTTGACCACTATGCAACCACCGTTCTTACGGTTGACACCCGATTTAGTTCAGGTGACCTAATGAATTCCAGGTGAATTCCTAGGATTTTACGTTCAATGGTAATGAACGCATTGAAAATAGGGTTTTCAGAAAACAAATCGGTTTATAATTTTGATCAAAATATTTTCTCGTTTAAGTTCGAGTTTAGATATCATCGAATTCCATGAGTTTGTAATTCTCAATCTTTAAGGTCAATCTCTAGGATTGAGTAATATCAGTCTTAAAAGCTGATTTTTAATCTTTAAGGAGATTATCCTTTCTGGGGATCTGATTCATTAGTCTTATCCAGCTAATTTGCATGGTGCCCCCCATTGTACGAGATAAATCCTTCTCATGGTTAGGATAAATCTGACCACTTGGCGACCCTGTTTAATGTTGAGGTCCGTGGATTTCCTGCTGATTTTAGTGATGACTTTTCTAGATTTTTCGTCAACCTACAGCTGGTCTGGACGACAACTTCATGACCTAAATCAAGAAGCGCGTGTCTTTTTCGGAAGACTTTACTTCCTGTTAATGATGGAATTGATTCATCGTGTAGATCCATCTCTTCTTTTCTTTCATCGGGTAAAACAGTTTAGTTTAGTCCAAAGCAAAAGTATTTTCAGTTATTTGTTACAGATATATGTGACATATGTTTAAGATAACTTGGTAAATTTTCCCACACTTGGCTTTTATTTTCCTTTTTATCGTCCTCTATTCCATTTTTAAATGAATTTTAACATTTTAGTTTGTTTCTCAATTTATGTCCTTTCCGAGGTAACAATAATTTCGGTGTTAAAACCTAGTTTTATCGTTCATAAATATGTATAAACATGATTTTGAATTCATTTAATTGAAAATTTTGAAAAATTTTACTAGAATTGGGTAGTCAGTATATAAGACTAGGGCTGTTCTTTTTTTATCAGAGAGCACTAGATTCTAATACAACTACTGCTTTACTAGTATTTTTAATGGTAACCAAGTGTTTAATATAAAAATTTTAAAATCCGAAAGAATTTAACCCCTTCCCACACTTAAGATCTTGCAATGCCCTCATTTGCAAGAAATCAGTAACAATTTAAATTATTGAGGGTGATTTGTGTGAAAATGATTAAATTTTTACCAAAGTTTCCAAATATATTGGCGTTTGTTTGCTGAATGATAAATGGTGCACATCATTTGTTCATTCCGTCTTGTTGTTATTTCACATATATTTTGCATCTTGTCGTCAAAATTAGTTGCTTTTACTGAACTTAATGCCAGTCTTTGAAAATGCGTTGTTTTACCCTGTTGTGTACATAAGATAAACTGCAAACATATATACATATTTTTGAAGTTTGGTATATTACCCCACATTCAAAAATTATTAAAATCTAAGAATAAAAGTTAGATAATTATAAAAATGATTACAATATTAACAAAAATATTAAATGTATCAATAATTACAAATTACAAAATAAAAAAAAATAATAATAAGTAAACTAAGGATGATATTGGTACCAATAGGGGTTCCAGGCATAACCATAAGTGCTATAGAATGCTTCGGCAGGGTCATACGTAGGATATGGTGGCTGCATCTCTATAGACCAAGGAGGGAAGATGGGTTTTGGTGTAGGAATATAGTTTCTACCTATATGTTGGCAATGAGCTATGATTTGGTTCTGATGAACTTGCCAATCTTCAAATGCTCTCTGTCTAGCATTTTCGTATTCCTGAGAAGCTATAAACCTATGCATTTCTTGCATCTCATTCCCCCCTCCTACATTACCTTGCTGCTGGTTTCTCTCCACCTGTGGATGTCTACCATGGTATCGTACTGCGGCGTTATTTCGCCTCTTCAAAACTTTCGCACCATGGTATACATTTAAACCTATAGTATCGCGGGGTTCCGGGTCTTCTAGTAATAATCCCCCCGACTTATATCCACACCGAGATATTCACCAATCAAAGTAATAAAAATACCACCTCCTATTATGCTATGTGGTCGCATCCCCCGAACCATAGCTGATAAATAATAACCCACACAATATGGTATACTTACAGCGCTCTGTGGGTCTCGAATACACATATGGTAAAACAAATCCTGTTCATTTACTTTTTCCTTGTTTTTACCCCTTTGTGTAATCGAATTAGCTAAAAACCTATGTATCACTCTTAATTCGGCTCTATCTATATCCAAATAAGAGTAGTTTACCCCTTTGAAACGGTGATGGCTTGTCATTTGACTCCACACACCGTGTGTATCAAAATTCTCATCTATCTTTCTACCGTTTAGTATCAATCCTCTACAATCGGCAGACGCTAACTCCTCAGGCGTATATATACGTAAAGCCTGAGCCATGTCCAGTAAAGACATGTGGCGCATCGAACCGCCTAACAAAAATCTAATAAAAGAACGATCGGTTAAACTAGCTACCCGATCATTCAACTCTATACTACATAACAACTCTTCACACCATACTTTATATACAGGTCTGCGTATGGTAAATAAACATATCCAGTCATTAAAAGAAGAATTACCATACCTCTGTACAAGTAATTCCCTAATTGGCCCGGCCAATTCTACAGCTTCTAAGGGTCCCCATTCTATGACCCTCGGTACCTCAACAACCTTAGAGTGAAGAGTATGCAAACCCCGTTGATATTTTGGATAATCTATCCAAAGTCTGTCAAATCTCAGGTTCGGGTGCAACTCTTCCAAATGCATATCGGAAAAGGTCATGACTGGATGAGGTACATCCTGCTTGTAGTAGTTATCCACCTCCTGTTGTTCCAAATTCTCAGCAGGAGCATTGCGGGCTTGGGATGAAGATTCACCCCTTTCATTCTGCAAAACACATCAAACACAAATTTTGTGCATCCAAATATGCATTAGTGTCAGCAAAATCATCAATCAAAATAATTACAATGACATTATCAATTTATATCAAACTTAAGCTTATTTTCACATTTTTATCAAATCTACACTTTTTCAAATAAGCATATACGAAAATTTTCGCCAAGTTCATAAGCATTCAACTCAAATAACATGTCAAAATAATCATTACTAGCAAATAAACAAGTCTCAAATGGCATTATCTTTCAAAAATCAAGTTCATGAATTTTAGACTTGAAAAAGTCCACTTTAATTCTCAAAATCATGTTTAGGCTCAAAGTTTGGATCATTTAATTACCTAGACATGTTACACTACTCAATTTAGCAACAATTCATGACAAAAATCGGCCATAACCTGTTTATATCAAAAAGCCCCAAATTTGCTCAAGAACACAAACCCTAGATTACTCAAAATTTGAAGTTTAAGGCTTCTAATCATGTTAAACAGCATCAATCTAGGTTATACAAGCATAATACATAAATAATTTAAGTCTAATTACACTAAAAAGCATCAAAATCAAATTGGGAAAAAAATAGCTCAAGAACACCTAATTTCGAATTAAATGGTGTTTAGGTGTAGAAATTTACCGTTTTTCTTGAGTAATTCTTAGATAGCATCCTTCTCAACATGATTTTAGCAAAAGATTTGGTGATTAACGGTTAAAAATTGGGATTTTTGGGGTTTTTTCTCGGGTTTTTCGGGTCTTTTTTTCGCTGTGTTTCGCAGTGTTTTTGTGTGTGGGGGAGTGAAACTGATCAGTTCTTGCGTTATATTTTTTTTTCTGTAAATTGGTCCCTCCGCGAGTCGCGGAGGTTTTTCACTTCAAACTCCGCGAGTCGCGGAGTTTTTTTTTTTTTTTTTTTTTTTTTTTTTTTTTTTTTAACATAATCATTAACTTATTAAAACAATTAAGTAATTAATTTTAAAATTTTGTTTCCCTTGTTATTTAGGACGAGGTCGTTTCGGATCGATGTCCTAGTCCGTCCTTCGACAAAATTTTAAAATTTGTCTTTTTGTAGCGATTGTTTTAAAAGCTAAGATTTTTGGGTTTTTTCAATGTTTTTGGCATACTCTAATTCAATAAGATTAAAAATAATGATAATAAAAGTTCTCGTCCCTCCCTCGGGTAAAGCAATTTCGGTTCAAAGACCTAGTCTTCAACTTACGACGAATTTTAAAAATCATATTCTTAACTTAATGAGATAAAGTAAATTTTTGTTTTTAAATTCACACAACTTAAATATAAAATTCAAAATTAAAAATTAAAAATTAAAAATTCACACCAAACTTAAAATTTAAAATGCATAAAATTAAAAATTCATATTTTAAAAATTAAAAATTCACACCAAACTTAATTTTTTTAAAAATTTATAAATTCATATCAAACTTATATTAATTTTTCAAATATTTACAATTTTAAATATATTGTTTTTACAAAGTTTACAATATTAATTTAAGATTCAAATATTAATTTTAAAAATATGGTAAAAATAAAATTAAAAATCTTTTTGTCTTTTTATCCCACTTTAATCAATCAAATATTATCAAAAATATGCGCCCCTCTTTTCGGTAAAGTAATTTCGGTTTCAAGACCTAATTTAACTCATGACGAATTTTTGAAATATTTTGGGTTGATTGATTAAAGATATTTATACCTTAAGAATAAACGTTAAATTTCGCAGTGATATAATAAATTTTTGAATGATATCAATAATTTCGGTCGCCAAACCTAATTTTATTCAATACCAATTTAATACTTTTTAGCGAACAAATTAGCGTTTATTATCAAAAGGTTAAAAATAAAAATAAAAATAAAAACTGTACAGACATACCTGTGAAATAGATTTCTTAGTTATATGATCTATTCCATTCATAAGATAGTCAGTTTAATTGGTTTTCCATGGCTACATAGGCGTAACCTCGAGCATTCAGTGTCTTTTCTTCTAAACATATGAACGGTCCGTCTCTGCATAAAGTAACAAATTCGGTATTTGAATAGGTTTGATTATTGGAACATTTACCTCCATGTGACCATTTTCCGCATTTGTGACATCGTTCTAGGTGTCGTGCTCTTCTTTTCGCTGCGGATTTTGATTTTCCTTTACCAAATTGTAACTTATTATCTTCGCATCTGGATTCTTTTCTAACTCCGTCCATTCTTTCTCTGATTACTGATACTAATTCGCTCGGTAGTATGTCATTATTACGTTTAGTGATCAAAGCGTGTAGCATTAGACCATGGTTTAGTTCACAGGCAGTCTTCATTTCGTAGAAACCTAAAAAAATAAAAATTCAGAATGGGGGGAGAAGACTAGTTCTTTAGGGTCTGCTAGGGAAAGACCATACGTGTTCCATTTTCGAGAACTACACGAAAACAGACAATCTAACTCTAACAGAAATACATATTATCCTTTAAAGACTTGATTCTCCCCACACTTAGTTAGCTGTGGCGTCGAAATTGTGATTAACTTCGTTGTCGACTTCCATCGGACCATGTATGTAATGTTTAACTCTGTGACCATTAACTTTAAATTCAATCCCATTTGAATTTATCAATTCTATCGTTCCGTATGGGAAAACTCTTTTGACTATGAATGGCCCAGACCATCTTGATTTCAATTTTCCAGGAAATAGCTTGAATCGTGAATTGAAAAGAAGAACTCTGTCTCCTTCTTTAAATTCTTTTGAACTTCTGATTCTTTTATCATGCCATTTCTTCGTTCTTTCTTTATAGATTAACGAATTTTCGTATGCTTCATGTCTTAATTCTTCTAATTCGTTTAGTTGACTTAATCGTAGACGTCCGGCTTCATGTAAATCAAGATTACATGTCTTCAAAGCCCAAAATGCTTTGTGTTCAATTTCTACTGGAAGATGACATGCTTTTCCATAAACAAGTCTAAATGGTGTGGTTCCAATTGGAGTTTTGTAGGCTGTTCTAAAAGCCCAGAGTGCATCCTCCAATTTAATGGACCATTCCTTCGAATTTGATCCTACGGTTTTCTCTAGAATACGTTTTAAAGCTCGGTTGGTATTTTCAACTTGTCCACTTGTTTGTGGATGATATGCGGTGGAGATTTTATGAGTTACTCCATATCTTTTAAGAACTTTCTCAAGTTGATTATTACAGAAATGAGTACCCCGATCACTTATTAAAGCTTTCGGTGTTCCAAACCTTGCAAAAAGACGTTTTAAAAAGTTGACTACAACTCGTGCATCGTTAGTTGGGAGAGCTTGTGCTTCCGCCCATTTAGGTACATAATCAATGGCTACGAGTATATATAGATTATTATGAGATTTTGGAAATGGACCCATAAAGTCAATACCCCAAATGTCAAATACTTCACATACTTGGATGACATTTTGTGGCATTTCATCACGTTGACTTATTTTTCCGGCCCTTTGACATGCATCACAGGATTTGCAAAGAAGGTGTGCGTCTTTGTAAATTGTAGGCCAATAGAATCCAGCTTCATAAACTTTTCTTGCTGTTAGTTGAGGCCCATAATGCCCTCCTGTTGGTCCTGTGTGACAATGGTTTAAAATTTTACTAGCTTCATCTCCAAATACACATCGGCGTATTATTCCATCGGGACAACTTTTAAACAAATGTGGATCTTCCCAGAAATAGTGTTTTATATCACTGAAGAATTTCTTTCGTCTTTGGTACGATAATCCTTTTTCAAGGAATCCACAAACTAAGTAGTTTGCATAGTCTGCAAACCATGGGATTTCTTTATAATCTATCTTCAATAGATATTCATCAGGAAAGTTGTCTTGTATGGCCGATTCATTCAGAACTTCTAATTCGGGATTTTCAAAACGAGAAAGATGATCAGCGGCGAGATTTTCTGCTCCTCTTTTATCTCGGATTTCAATATCAAACTCTTGTAAGAGTAAGATCCAACGGATTAATCTTGGTTTAGCATCTTGTTTTGAAAATAGGTATCTAAGAGCAGAATGGTCGGTATAGACCACCGTTTTTGCTAGAACGAGATATGATCGAAATTTGTCAAAAGCAAAGACAATAGCAAGGAGTTCTTTTTCAGTAGTTGTATAGTTCGTTTGTGCTCCTTGTAATGTCTTACTAGCATAATATATAGGTTGAAATCGTTTTTCAATCCTTTGTCCTAAAACGGCTCCCATTGCAAAATCACTTGCATCGCACATTAGTTCAAATGGTAGATTCCAATTTGGTGTTATCATGATCGGCGCATTAGTGAGTTTTTATTTAAGAATATTAAAAGATTTGATACACTCATCTGAAAAGATGAATGGCGCTTCCTTTTCTAGGAGTTTATTCATAGGAGTGGCAATTTTAGAAAAATCTTTTATAAAACGTCGGTAAAAACCGGCATGCCCTAGAAAACTCCTAACTCCTCTAACATTGGTGGGATGTGGAAGTTTAGCAATTACATCTACTTTAGCTCTATCCACTTCAATCCCTTCTTTTGAAATTTTATGTCCAAGAACGATGCCTTCTTTAACCATGAAATGGCATTTCTCCCAATTAAGTACTAGATTTGATTTTTCGCATCTAATTAGCATTCGTTCCAGATTAACTAGACATGATTTAAATGTATCACCGAAGACTGAAAAGTCATCCATGAATACTTCCATGCATTCTTCTATCATGTCATGAAAAATCGCCATCATACACCTTTGAAAGGTTGCAGGGGCGTTACAAAGTCCAAATGGCATGCGTTTGTAAGCAAAAGTACCATAAGGGCACGTGAATGTGGTTTTCTCTTGATCTTCGGGTGCTATTGGAATTTGAAAATATCCGGAAAATCCATCTAGAAAACAATAGTAACTATTTCCGGCTAATCTTTCCAACATTTGATCTATGAAAGGTAAGGGAAAGTGATCTTTTCTGGTGGCGTCATTTAATTTTCTATAATCAATACATACACGCCATCCTATTACAGTTCTAGTAGGAATAAGCTCATTTTTCTCATTTGTAATGACAGTCATGCCACCCTTCTTAGGTACGCATTGAACTGGGCTTACCCATGGACTATCAGAAATTGGATAAATTAAGCCTGCATCTAGCAGTTTAATAATCTCTTTCTTAACTACATCTTGCATATTAGGATTTAGTCTTCGTTGGCGTTGCACATACGTTTTATGACCTTCTTCCATAAGGATTTTATGTGTGCAATACGAAGGACTTATTCCTTTAATATCATGAATCTTCCATGCAATGGCTGGTTTATGAGCTTTCAACACAGAAATGAGTTGTGATTTCTCATTTTCAGTAAGAGAAGACGATATTATTACAGGTAATTCAGATTCACCATGTAAATAAGCGTATTCCAAATGGTTTGGAAGTGGCTTTAACTCTAATTTCGGAGGTTCTTCTATCGATGATTTATATCGATATCTGTCTTCTTCTTTTAGCATTTGAATTTCTTCTGTTGTTGGTTCATATCCATTAGCTATAAGTGTAGCTAACATTTCAGCTTCATCAATTGGTTCATTACCTTCTCCTAAAGAACATTCTCCTGTTCCTTGTAATTCTGGAAATTCTTCTAATAATTCTGCATGTGCATCTATAGTTTGAATATAATAACATGTATCATCTGCAGATTGTGGCTGTTGCATTGCTCTATCAACTGAAAAGGTAACACTCTCATCCTCTATACTTAGGGTCAGTTTCTTACCGAACACGTCTATCATTGCTTTAGCCGTGTTTAAGAATGGTCTTCCTAATATGAGAGGAACTTGAGAATCTTCTTCCATGTCCAAAACAACAAAATCTACTGGAAATACTAAAGTACCAACTTTAACTAGCATGTTCTCCATTATCCCTTTAGGATATTTTATTGATCTATCAGCTAGTTGTATACTTATTCTTGTTGGTTTCAATTCTCCAAGGTCTAGTTTAGCGTATAGTGAATATGGCATTAGATTTATACTAGCACCTAAGTCTGCCAATACTTCTATTGAACTAAGACTACCCAGAAAACATGGAATTGTGAAACTTCCTGGATCAGATAGTTTTTCTGGTATCTTATTCAACAGCACTGCTGAACAATTAGCATTCATAGTAACAGCCGAGAGTTCTTCCATTTTCTTTCTATTTGAGATTAGATCTTTCAAGAATTTAGCATATCTTGGCATTCCTGAAATCACATCAATGAAAGGAAGATTTACATTTATCTGTTTAAACAAATCCAAGAATTTGGATTGCTCGGCTTCAAGTTTTTCTTTCTTCATTTTACTCGGGTAAGGAAGTGGTGGTTGGTATGGTTTAACATAAGGTTTATCCTTAACTGTGTTATTTTCATTAATCTTTTCAACTACCGGTTCTTTTTCCTTATCTTGATCAGGTTGTGGTTCTTGTGGAGTAGGAATAGTTTCATCAGAAGTTACAGGTATTTCAGGTGGTTTAAGTGTTGTACCACTTCTTGTGGTAATAGCTTTAGCTGTTTCATTTCGTGGGTTAGCATTTGTATCACTAGGTAGACTTCCCGGTTTTCTTTCACCTATTAACCTTGCTAGGTTACTTACTTCTTGTTCCAGATTTTGAATAGAAGCTTGTTGATTTCTAAATGCTTGAGCATTTTGTTCATTGGTTTGTTTCTGAGATGTGAAAAACTGCGTTTGAGTTTCAACTAGCTTCGTCATCATATCTTCTAAATTCGGCTTTTTATCATCGGTTTGTTGTGGTGGTTTGTTTTGAAAATTAGGTCTTTGCTGATTATAAGTATTATTGGATACTTGTTGATTGCTAGGACCTTGTTGGTTGTTGTATGGAATATTTCGGTTATAATTCTGGTTTTGATTGTAAATCGGTCTTGGCGGTTGATAATTATTCTGATAATTATTTCCAGGCCTTTGGTTTATGTATGAAATATTCTCTCTTTGTTCCATTGTTAATTCAATACTGAGACAATCTTTTGTCAAATGTGGTCCTCCACACTGCTCACAACTAATTCGTATTGAGTGAATATCTTTAGTCATCTTTTCCATTCGTCTCTCCACAGCATCTATCTTTGCGGAAATGGAATCTAAGTCATGGCTAGAATCGGCTCTAGCTGCTTTAGATGATCTAATGATGTCTTTTTCTTGGTGCCACTCATGTGAGTGGGAAGCAGTGTTATCAATAATTTTGTAAGCATCAGTTTCGGTTTTCTTCATAATAGAACCACCAGCTGCTATCTCTATATCTTTCCTTGTAGTGATATCGCATCCTTGGTAGAATATTTGTACTATTTGACAGGTGTCTAAACTGTAGTGACCCGAACTTTTCCATGTTTATATATATTAATTGAGATTGATATTTACATGATTAAATGTTTCCAACATCTTAAGCAATCAAACTTGTTAAGACTTGATTAATTGAAATATGTTTCATATAGACAATTGACCACCCAAGTTGACCGGTGATTCACGAACGTTAAAACTTGTAAAAACTATATGATGACATATATATGGATATATATATAGTTAACATGATACTATGATAAGTAAACATATCATTAAGTATATTAACAATGAACTACATATGTAAAAACAAGACTACTAACTTAATGATTTTTAAACGAGACATATATGTAACGATTATCGTTGTAAAGACATTTAATGTATATATATCATATTAAGAGATATTCATACATGATAATATCATGATAATATAATAATTTAAAATCTCATTTGATATTATAAACATTGGGTTAACAACATTTAACAAGATCGTTAACCTAAAGGTTTCAAAACAACACTTACATGTAACGACTAACGATGACTTAACGACTCAGTTAAAATGTATATACATGTAGTGTTTTAATATGTATTCATACACTTTTGAAAGACTTCAAGACACTTATCAAAATACTTCTACTTAGCAAAAATGCTTACAATTAGATCCTCGTTCAGTTTCATCAACAATTCTACTCGTATGCACCCGTATTCGTACTCGTACAATACACAGCTTTTAGATGTATGTACTATTGGTATATACACTCCAATGATCAGCTCTTAGCAGCCCATGTGAGTCACCTAACACATGTGGGAACCATCATTTGGCAACTAGCATGAAATATCTCATAAAATTACAAAAATATGAGTAATCATTCATGACTTATTTACATGAAAACAAAATAACATATCCTTTATATCTAATCCATACACCAACGACCAAAAACACCTACAAACACTTTCATTCTTCAATTTTCTTCATCTAATTGATCTCTCTCAAGTTCTATCTTCAAGTTCTAAGTGTTCTTCATAAATTCTAAAAGTTCTAGTTTCATAAAATCAAGAATACTTTCAAGTTTGCTAGCTCACTTCCAATCTTGTAAGGTGATCATCCAACCTCAAGAAATCTTTGTTTCTTACAGTAGGTTATCATTCTAATACAAGGTAATAATCATATTCAAACTTTGGTTCAATTTCTATAACTATAACAATCTTATTTCAAGTGATGATCTTACTTGAACTTGTTTTCGTGTCATGATTCTGCTTCAAGAACATCGAGCCATCCAAGGATCCATTGAAGCTAGATCCATTTTTCTCTTTTCCAGTAGGTTTATCCAAGGAACTTAAGGTAGTAATGATGTTCATAACATCATTCGATTCATACATATAAAGCTATCTTATTCGAAGGTTTAAACTTGTAATCACTAGAACATAGTTTAGTTAATTCTAAACTTGTTCGCAAACAAAAGTTAATCCTTCTAACTTGACTTTTAAAATCAACTAAACACATGTTCTATATCTATATGATATGCTAACTTAATGATTTAAAACCTGGAAACACGAAAAACACCGTAAAACCGGATTTACGCCGTCGTAGTAACACCGCGGGCTGTTTTGGGTTAGTTAATTAAAAACTATGATAAACTTTGATTTAAAAGTTGTTATTATGAGAAAATGATTTTTATTATGAACATGAAACTATATCCAAAAATTATGGTTAAACTCAAAGTGGAAGTATGTTTTCTAAAATGGTCATCTAGACGTCGTTCTTTCGACTGAAATGACTACCTTTACAAAAACGACTTGTAACTTATTTTTCCGACTAGAAACCTATACTTTTTTTTGTTTAGATTCATAAAATAGAGTTCAATATGAAACCATAGCAATTTGATTCACTCAAAACGGATTTAAAATGAAGAAGTTATGGGTAAAACAAGATTGGATAATTTTTCTCATTTTAGCTACGTGAAAATTGGTAACAAATCTATTCCAACCATAACTTAATCAACTTGTATTATATATTATGTAATCTTGAGATACCATAGACACGTATACAATGTTTCGACCTATCATGTCGACACATCTATATATATTTCGGAACAACCATAGACACTCTATATGTGAATGTTGGAGTTAGCTATACAGGGTTGAGGTTGATTCCAAAATATATATAGTTTGAGTTGTGATCAATACTGAGATACGTATACACTGGGTCGTGGATTGATTCAAGATAATATTTATCGATTTATTTCTGTACATCTAACTGTGGACAACTAGTTGTAGGTTACTAACGAGGACAGCTGACTTAATAAACTTAAAACATCAAAATATATTAAAAGTGTTGTAAATATATTTTTGAACATACTTTGATATATATGTATATATTGTTATAGGTTCGTGAATCAACCAGTGGCCAAGTCTTACTTCCCGACGAAGTAAAAATCTGTGAAAGTGAGTTATAGTCCCACTTTTAAAATCTAATATTTTTGGGATGAGAATACATGCAGTTTTATAAATGATTTACAAAATAGACACAAGTACGTAAAACTACATTCTATGGTTGAATTATCGAAATCTAATATGCCCCTTTTTATTAAGTCTGGTAATCTAAGAATTAGGGAACAGACACCCTAATTGACGCGAATCCTAAAGATAGATCTATTGGGCCTAACAAACCCCATCCAAAGTACCGGATGCTTTAGTACTTCGAAATTTATATCATATCCGAAGGGTGTCCCAGAATGATGGGGATATTCTTATATATGCATCTTGTTATTGTCGGTTACCAGGTGTTCATCATATGAATGATTTTTATCTCTATGTATGGGATGTGTATTGAAATATGAAATCTTGTGGTCTATTGTTACGATTTGATATATATAGGTTAAACCTATAACTCACCAACATTTTTGTTGACGTTTAAAGCATGTTTATTCTCAGGTGAATATTAAGAGCTTCCGCTGTTGCATACTAAAATAAGGACAAGATTTGGAGTCCATGTTTGTATGATATTATGTAAAAACTGCATTCAAGAAACTGAATTCGATGTAACATATTTGTATTGTAAACCATTATGTAATGGTCGTGTGTAAACAGGATATTTTAGATTATCATTATTTGATAATCTACGTAAAGCTTTTTAAACCTTTATTTATGAAATAAAGGTTATGGTTTGTTTTAAAAATGAATGCAGTCTTTGAAAAACGTCTCATATAGAGGTCAAAACCTCGCAACGAAATCAATTAATATGGAACGTTTTTAATCAATAAGAACGGGACATTTCAGTTGGTATCCGAGCGTTGGTCTTAGAGAACCAGAAAATTTGCATTAGTGTGTCTTATCGAGTTTGTTAGGATGCATTAGTGAGTCTGGACTTCGACCGTGTTTTCTTTAAAAATGATTGCTTAACATTTTTGTTGGAAACTATATATTTTTAACATATGAATATTAAGTGATATATTAATCTCTTATCGTGTTTGATATTATGTGATAGATGTCTACCTCTAGAACAAGTCCCATTGACTCACCTAATAATAATGAAGAGTTAAATGTAAATTGGAATGATTCGTGGACTGATTCACAAGTTCCCGAAGAGGAACCGGAAGAAGAGTCGGAACCGGAAGAAGAATCGGAACCGGAAGAAGAATCGGAACCGGAAGAAGAAATAGAATCGGTGGGGAAAATAATAAAACGGTTAAGTAAAAGAGAATCCTCAACCAACCGACCAAGGTTAATCATGGTCAATGGTGTTTCCGCCAAGGAAGCAAAATATTGGGAGGATTACCAATTCTCCGATGAATCGGATTCCGACGAGAATTCCGATGATGTTATAGAAATTACCCCAACTGAATTTAAAAAGGCAAAAGAAAATAATAAGGGAAAGGGCATAAAAATAGAGAAATCTAATTCCAACCCCGATGAACTTTATATGTATCGTCAACCCCCGAAGTCCTTAAGTTGTAACAATGACCCGGGAACCTCTAAACCACCAGGTTTTTCTAAACCAATGTGGACAACGACGGCTCGTATTAGGGGAACATCATATATCCCTAGAAACTTGGCAAAACGAACCAAAACCGAAGAAGAAGAAACGAGCGAGTCGGAATAAGATAGTTGTATTCGTGTGGTGTAATATATGTAATATAGTGTTCTTATGCTTTATGATATATGTAAAAATTGCTTGTATTAATAAGTATTTTTCTATGAATCTAACTCTTGTCTATTTTACAGTTTAAAAACACAAAATGGATAGACAACCCAATATTTTAAGAGACCTACCCGGAGACATGATTGATGAAATCTTGTCTAGAGTCGGCCAGAATTCCTCGGCACAACTATTTAAGGCGAGATCAGTTTGTAAGACATTCGAAGAACGTTCCAAGAATGTCTTGGTTTATAAGAGACTTTCGTTTGAAAGATGGGGGATATCACATTGGGAAACCCATAAGTTACGATGTGTTTACTTTGACGCATATATTGCGGGGAACCCAAATGCTATTTTACGCAACGGGTTAAGAAATTATTTTGACTCAATATATCCGAATATTGGACTTCGTGATTTAGAAAAAGCGGCTAACATGCAACATAAAGAAGCATGTTATGCTTACGGATTAGTAATGTTCGCTTCTCACCAAAGTGAGAACAAGAACATCGGGCTACAACTATTAAACAAAACGTTTCCACAAGTGACGGAGTCGGTAATTGGGGTAAGAAATGAGGTTTTTAGATTATTACGGGACTGTTGGACATTACGTAACCCTCGTCCCTTTGACGACGTTACAACACGCTGTCTTATCAACGGCCATAACGGTTATGTTGCACAAGACCAAGGATGGGAAGTAGTCCTAGTAAAACTAGAATGCATGACTTGTTTCTGGACGTATGAATTACGTGTCTTTATTGCCTTTGCTGAACGACTTGTGTACTAGCTAGAATTATCTTCCTAACTATCTTGTATCAAAGTTATTGTGTGCTATATTTCATGCTTTATGTAAAATAAGCGGTATTGTAAGTTTGTAAAATATTGTATAAAAGTTTGAACGCGAAATATTATTATAATCAGTTTTTCATATAGAATTGTAGTAGTTGAATTGTATATTAGCTATTAAGTATGAACTTAACGGGTAGGTACTACCCGAATTTAAACTTATAAAACGCTAATATGAAGAAAAAGCTTTTATAAATGAGTTCATATTATGCTACGAAATACTATTAACTACTCTTAATATTCTGTATGATTAACTTGTTCCATTTGACTATTTTGAAGGAAATGGCACCGACTACTCGACACACCGTGAATATGAATGAAGAGGAATTCCGTACTTTTCTAGCTTCAAACATAGCCGCAGTACAGGCTGCGCTACATACCAACAATAACCTTGGATCTAGCAGTACAGGAAATCGTGTAGGATGCACCTACAAAGAATTCACTGCCTGCAAACCTTTGGAATTTGATGGAACCGAAGGACCGATCGGATTGAAACGGTGGACCGAGAAGGTCGAATCGGTGTTTGCCATAAGTAAGTGTACTGAAGAGGACAAAGTGAAGTACGCTACGCATACCTTCACAGGTTCTGCGTTAACATGGTGGAATACCTATCTAGAGCAAGTGGGACAAGACGATGCGTACGCACTACCGTGGTCAGCATTCAAGCACTTGATGAACGAGAAGTACCATCCCAGAACCGAGGTCAATAAGCTCAAGACAGAACTTAGAGGGTTACGAACCCAAGGATTTGATATTACCACGTACGAAAGACGATTCACAGAATTGTGCCTATTGTGTCCGGGAGCATTCGAAGATGAGGAAGAGAAGATCGACGCGTTTGTGAAAAGATTACCGGAAAGAATCCAAGAAGATATAAGTTCACACGAGCCTGCCTCCATACAACAGGCATGTAGAATGGCTCACAAACTAGTGAACCAGATTGAAGAAAGAATTAAAGAACAGACTGCTGAAGAGACCAATGTGAAGCAAGTCAAAAGAAAGTGGGAGGAAAACGGTGATAAGAATCACCAATACAACAACAACAGCAATTACAACAATAATCGCAACAATTATCCCAACAATCACAACATCAATCGCAACTACAACAAACGGCCCAACAACAACAACAACAACAGCAACAGCAACTATAACAATCATCCCAACAACAATAATAACCGCAACAACAACAACAATCAGAAGCAGCTATGCCAAAGGTGTGAAAAGAATCACTCGGGGTTCTGCACCAAATTTTGCAACAAGTGTAAAAGAAATGGTCATAGCGCGGCGAAGTGTGAGGTCTACGGACCAGGGGTTAATAGAACGAAAGGAACAAATGGTGTCGGAACGAGTAATGGCGGAGCAAGTAGTGTCGGAGCAAGTTATGCCAATGTAGTTTGTTATAAATGTGGAAAACCAGGCCACATTATTAGAAATTGCCCGAACCAGGAGAACACGAATGGACAAGGCCGTGGAAGAGTTTTCAATATTAATGCGGTAGAGGCACAGGAAGACCCGGAGCTTGTTACGGGTACGTTTCTTATTGACAATAAATCTGCTTACGTTTTATTTGATTCGGGTGCGGATAGAAGCTATATGAGTAGAGATTTTTGTGCTAAATTAAGTTGTCCATTGACGCCTTTGGATAGTAAATTTTTACTCGAATTAGCAAATGGTAAATTAATTTCAGCAGATAATATATGTCGGAATCGAGAAATTAAACTGGTTAGCGAAACATTTAAGATTGATTTGATACCAGTAGAGTTAGGGAGTTTTGATGTGATAATCGGTATGGACTGGTTGAAAGAAGTGAAAGCGGAGATCGTTTGTTACAAAAATGCAATTCGCATTATACGAGAAAAAGGAAAACCCTTAATGGTGTACGGAGAAAAGGGCAACACGAAGCTACATCTTATTAGTAATTTGAAGGCACAAAAACTAATAAGAAAAGGTTGCTATGCTATTCTAGCACACGTCGAGAAAGTACAAACTGAAGAAAAGAGCATCAATGATGTTCCCATTGCAAAAGAATTTCCCGATGTATTTCCGAAAGAATTACCGGGATTACCCCCACATCGATCCGTTGAATTTCAAATAGATCTTGTACCAGGAGCTGCACCAATAGCTCGTGCTCCTTACAGACTCGCACCCAGCGAGATGAAAGAACTGCAAAGCCAATTACAAGAACTTTTAGAGCGTGGTTTCATTCGACCAAGCACATCACCGTGGGGAGCTCCTGTTTTGTTTGTCAAGAAGAAAGATGGTACATTCAGGTTGTGTATCGACTACCGAGAGTTGAACAAACTTACCATCAAGAACCGCTACCCACTACCGAGAATCGACGACTTATTTGATCAACTACAAGGCTCGTCTGTTTATTCAAAGATTGACTTACGTTCCGGGTATCATCAAATACCGGTGAAAGAAGATGATATTCCAAAGACTGCTTTCAGAACACGTTACGGTCATTATGAGTTTATGGTCATGCCGTTTGGTTTAACTAATGCACCAGCTGTGTTCATGGACCTTATGAACCGAGTGTGTGGACCATACCTTGACAAGTTTGTCATTGTTTTCATTGATGACATACTTATTTACTCAAAGAATGACCAAGAACACGGTGAACATTTGAGAAAGGTGTTAGAAGTATTGAGGAAGGAAAAATTGTACGCTAAGTTTTCAAAGTGTGCATTTTGGTTGGAAGAAGTTCAATTCCTCGGTCACATAGTGAACAAAGAAGGTATTAAGGTGGATCCGGCAAAGATAGAAACTGTTGAAAAGTGGGAAACCCCGAAAACTCCGAAACACATACGCCAGTTTTTAGGACTAGCTGGTTACTACAGAAGGTTCATCCAAGACTTTTCCAGAATAGCAAAACCCTTGACTGCATTAACGCATAAAGGGAAGAAATTTGAATGGAATGATGAACAAGAGAAAGCGTTTCAGTTATTGAAGAAAAAGCTAACTACGGCACCTATATTGTCATTGCCTGAAGGGAATGATGATTTTGTGATTTATTGTGACGCATCAAAGCAAGGTCTCGGTTGTGTATTAATGCAACGAACGAAGGTGATTGCTTATGCGTCTAGACAATTGAAGATTCACGAACAAAATTATACGACGCATGATTTGGAATTAGGCGCGGTTGTTTTTGCATTAAAGACTTGGAGGCACTACTTATATGGGGTCAAAAGTATTATATATACCGACCACAAAAGTCTTCAACACATATTTAATCAGAAACAACTGAATATGAGGCAGCGTAGGTGGATTGAATTGTTGAATGATTACGACTTTGAGATTCGTTACCACCCGGGGAAGGCAAATGTGGTAGCCGATGCCTTGAGCAGGAAGGACAGAGAACCCATTCGAGTAAAATCTATGAATATAATGATTCATAATAACCTTACTACTCAAATAAAGGAGGCACAACAAGGAGTTTTAAAAGAGGGAAATTTAAAGGATGAAATACCCAAAGGATCGGAGAAGCATCTTAATATTCGGGAAGACGGAACCCGGTATAGGGCTGAAAGGATTTGGGTACCAAAATTTGGAGATATGAGAGAAATGGTACTTAGAGAAGCTCATAAAACCAGATACTCAATACATCCTGGAACGGGGAAGATGTACAAGGATCTCAAGAAACATTTTTGGTGGCCGGGTATGAAAGCCGATGTTGCTAAATACGTAGGAGAATGTTTGACGTGTTCTAAGGTCAAAGCTGAGCATCAGAGACCATCAGGTCTACTTCAACAACCCGAAATCCCGGAATGGAAATGGGAAAACATTACCATGGATTTCATCACTAAATTGCCAAGGACTGCAAGTGGTTTTGATACTATTTGGGTAATAGTTGATCGTCTCACCAAATCAGCACTCTTCCTGCCAATAAGAGAAGATGACAAGATGGAGAAGTTAGCACGACTGTATTTGAAGGAAGTCATCTCCAGACATGGAATACCAATCTCTATTATCTCTGATAGGGATGGCAGATTTATTTCAAGATTCTGGCAGACATTACAGCAAGCATTAGGAACTCGTCTAGACATGAGTACTGCCTATCATCCACAAACTGATGGGCAGAGCGAAAGGACGATACAAACGCTTGAAGACATGCTACGAGCATGTGTTATTGATTTCGGAAACAGTTGGGATCGACATCTACCATTAGCAGAATTTTCCTACAACAACAGCTACCATTCAAGCATTGAGATGGCGCCGTTTGAAGCACTTTATGGTAGAAAGTGCAGGTCTCCAATTTGTTGGAGTGAAGTGGGGGATAGACAGATTACGGGTCCGGAGATTATACAAGAAACTACCGAGAAGATCATCCAAATTCAACAACGGTTGAAAACCGCCCAAAGTCGACAAAAGAGCTACGCTGACATTAAAAGAAAAGATATAGAATTTGAAATTGGAGAGATGGTCATGCTTAAAGTTGCACCTTGGAAAGGCGTTGTTCGATTTGGTAAACGAGGGAAATTAAATCCAAGGTATATTGGACCATTCAAGATTATTGATCGTGTCGGACCAGTAGCTTACCGACTTGAGTTACCTCAACAACTCGCGGCTGTACATAACACTTTCCATGTCTCGAATTTGAAGAAATGTTTTGCTAAAGAAGATCTCACTATTCCGTTAGATGAAATCCAAATCAACGAAAAACTTCAATTCATCGAAGAACCCGTCGAAATAATGGATCGTGAGGTTAAAAGACTTAAGCAAAACAAGATACCAATTGTTAAGGTTCGATGGAATGCTCGTAGAGGACCCGAGTTCACCTGGGAGCGGGAAGATCAGATGAAGAAGAAATACCCGCATCTATTTCCAGAAGATTCGTCAACACCTTCAACAGCTTAAAATTTCGGGACGAAATTTATTTAACGGGTAGGTACTGTAGTGACCCGAACTTTTCCATGTTTATATATATTAATTGAGATTGATATTTACATGATTAAATGTTTCCAACATCTTAAGCAATCAAACTTGTTAAGACTTGATTAATTGAAATATGTTTCATATAGACAATTGACCACCCAAGTTGACCGGTGATTCACGAACGTTAAAACTTGTAAAAACTATATGATGACATATATATGGATATATATATAGTTAACATGATACTATGATAAGTAAACATATCATTAAGTATATTAACAATGAACTACATATGTAAAAACAAGACTACTAACTTAATGATTTTTAAACGAGACATATATGTAACGATTATCGTTGTAAAGACATTTAATGTATATATATCATATTAAGAGATATTCATACATGATAATATCATGATAATATAATAATTTAAAATCTCATTTGATATTATAAACATTGGGTTAACAACATTTAACAAGATCGTTAACCTAAAGGTTTCAAAACAACACTTACATGTAACGACTAACGATGACTTAACGACTCAGTTAAAATGTATATACATGTAGTGTTTTAATATGTATTCATACACTTTTGAAAGACTTCAAGACACTTATAAAAATACTTCTACTTAGCAAAAATGCTTACAATTAGATCCTCGTTCAGTTTCATCAACAATTCTACTCGTATGCACCCGTATTCGTACTCGTACAATACACAGCTTTTAGATGTATGTACTATTGGTATATACACTCCAATGATCAGCTCTTAGCAGCCCATGTGAGTCACCTAACACATGTGGGAACCATCATTTGGCAACTAGCATGAAATATCTCATAAAATTACAAAAATATGAGTAATCATTCATGACTTATTTACATGAAAACAAAATAACATATCCTTTATATCTAATCCATACACCAACGACCAAAAACACCTACAAACACTTTCATTCTTCAATTTTCTTCATCTAATTGATCTCTCTCAAGTTCTATCTTCAAGTTCTAAGTGTTCTTCATAAATTCTAAAAGTTCTAGTTTCATAAAATCAAGAATACTTTCAAGTTTGCTAGCTCACTTCCAATCTTGTAAGGTGATCATCCAACCTCAAGAAATCTTTGTTTCTTACAGTAGGTTATCATTCTAATACAAGGTAATAATCATATTCAAACTTTGGTTCAATTTCTATAACTATAACAATCTTATTTCAAGTGATGATCTTACTTGAACTTGTTTTCGTGTCATGATTCTGCTTCAAGAACATCGAGCCATCCAAGGATCCATTGAAGCTAGATCCATTTTTCTCTTTTCCAGTAGGTTTATCCAAGGAACTTAAGGTAGTAATGATGTTCATAACATCATTCGATTCATACATATAAAGCTATCTTATTCGAAGGTTTAAACTTGTAATCACTAGAACATAGTTTAGTTAATTCTAAACTTGTTCGCAAACAAAAGTTAATCCTTCTAACTTGACTTTTAAAATCAACTAAACACATGTTCTATATCTATATGATATGCTAACTTAATGATTTAAAACCTGGAAACACGAAAAACACCGTAAAACCGGATTTACGCCGTCGTAGTAACACCGCGGGCTGTTTTGGGTTAGTTAATTAAAAACTATGATAAACTTTGATTTAAAAGTTGTTATTCTGAGAAAATGATTTTTATTATGAACATGAAACTATATCCAAAAATTATGGTTAAACTCAAAGTGGAAGTATGTTTTCTAAAATGGTCATCTAGACGTCGTTCTTTCGACTGAAATGACTACCTTTACAAAAACGACTTGTAACTTATTTTTCCGACTAGAAACCTATACTTTTTTTTGTTTAGATTCATAAAATAGAGTTCAATATGAAACCATAGCAATTTGATTCACTCAAAACGGATTTAAAATGAAGAAGTTATGGGTAAAACAAGATTGGATAATTTTTCTCATTTTAGCTACGTGAAAATTGGTAACAAATCTATTCCAACCATAACTTAATCAACTTGTATTATATATTATGTAATCTTGAGATACCATAGACACGTATACAATGTTTCGAACTATCATGTCGACACATCTATATATATTTCGGAACAACCATAGACACTCTATATGTGAATGTTGGAGTTAGCTATACAGGGTTGAGGTTGATTCCAAAATATATATAGTTTGAGTTGTGATCAATACTGAGATACGTATACACTGGGTCGTGGATTGATTCAAGATAATATTTATCGATTTATTTCTGTACATCTAACTGTGGACAACTAGTTGTAGGTTACTAACGAGGACAGCTGACTTAATAAACTTAAAACATCAAAATATATTAAAAGTGTTGTAAATATATTTTTGAACATACTTTGATATATATGTATATATTGTTATAGGTTCGTGAATCAACCAGTGGCCAAGTCTTACTTCCCGACGAAGTAAAAATCTGTGAAAGTGAGTTATAGTCCCACTTTTAAAATCTAATATTTTTGGGATGAGAATACATGCAGGTTTTATAAATGATTTACAAAATAGACACAAGTACGTAAAACTACATTCTATGGTTGAATTATCGAAATCTAATATGCCCCTTTTTATTAAGTCTGGTAATCTAAGAATTAGGGAACAGACACCCTAATTGACGCGAATCCTAAAGATAGATCTATTGGGCCTAACAAACCCCATCCAAAGTACCGGATGCTTTAGTACTTCGAAATTTATATCATATCCGAAGGGTGTCCCGGAATGATGGGGATATTCTTATATATGCATCTTGTTATTGTCGGTTACCAGGTGTTCATCATATGAATGATTTTTATCTCTATGTATGGGATGTGTATTGAAATATGAAATCTTGTGGTCTATTGTTACGATTTGATATATATAGGTTAAACCTATAACTCACCAACATTTTTGTTGACGTTTAAAGCATGTTTATTCTCAGGTGAATATTAAGAGCTTCCGCTGTTGCATACTAAAATAAGGACAAGATTTGGAGTCCATGTTTGTATGATATTATGTAAAAACTGCATTCAAGAAACTGAATTCGATGTAACATATTTGTATTGTAAACCATTATGTAATGGTCGTGTGTAAACAGGATATTTTAGATTATCATTATTTGATAATCTACGTAAAGCTTTTTAAACCTTTATTTATGAAATAAAGGTTATGGTTTGTTTTAAAAATGAATGCAGTCTTTGAAAAACGTCTCATATAGAGGTCAAAACCTCGCAACGAAATCAATTAATATGGAACGTTTTTAATCAATAAGAACGGGACATTTCATAAACCATGTTGCGGACATCCTCTTAATAACTTTCCATATCTTGTCCACGCCTCATATAGAGTTTCATTTGGCTTTTGTGTGAACGTAACAATTTCTGCTTGAAGTCTTACGGCTTTAGATGCAGGAAAGAATTGTTTAAGAAATTTGTCAATTAAAACATCCCATGTATCGATCGCCCCTTCAGGTAACGATTCCAACCAATCTTTGGCTTCTCCCTTTAAAGTCCAGGGAAATATCATGAGATATATCTGTTCATCCTCCACTTCTCGGATTTTAAATAGTGTGCAGATCCTATTAAAGGTACGTAGATGTTCATTTGGATCTTCCTTCGGCGCACCACTAAATTGGCATTGATTAGTCACCATGTGTAAAATTTGTCCTTTGATTTCATAATCTGGCGCATTAATGTCTGGATGAGTAATTGCGTGACCTTGGCCAGTGCGTTTAGCTCTCATTCGGTCTTCCATACTTAAAGGTTCCAGATTCTCCATAATTGAATTTGTTGAATCGGTATCACTATATGATTCTGTTTTAATAGTTCGTTCCTCAACAATCTCTGTTTGAATGATTGGTGGTTCCGGAGGAAAGTTTAATGGTTCAGGATCTATGAACCGTTCCTGAATATTTTCCGGATTCTCAATTGTGAGGTTGGGTTCAAAAAATGGATTATCGGAAATTTGAACTGAAGTACTTGGTCGACTGGATGACGATTCTAAAGAAAAATCAATGGCGGTTATATTTTTTAAACGATGTCTTAATCGAGTTACAGGTGGTGAACGTACAAAAGGTGATAAACGTCTTGCTCGGTGCATTCACTGAATATCCTATTAGTTTTTAAAAAGGAAAGAAAAATTATAATAAGTTATCCAATCAATAGACTTTTCTGATTTTGCCCACGTTTCGAATAGCCAAAAGATGCAGCAGAGGGGCAGGATTCGTTTGGTCTCAATATAATTGAGGACTGTTTGGCTCCAATAACCCGGTCCACGTACAAATCCAACTATTACTACGAACCAGAAAATTTTGATGTCTATTAATTTAACCACTCAAAATAAATTTTCGTAATTTTAAGAAATTAAGATAAGAAGTAGAATAAAAATCTATGTCCTAAAACTAGAATAGCGAGAAATAAGAGAGAAAAAGAGTTCGTCGAAAAAGGTTGAAAAAGAAAAAAAAAATGGTTGAAAAATAAAAGGTGACGGAAAAATAAAAGAAACTTATAAAAACTTAAAAATACTTAACTAATTTAACCTTATTACTACAACTAACTTAAAATTATAATCGCAAATTGAGATTACTAATTGGAATGATAATTGATACATAGTAAAAGGTCTAAAAATATTAAAGCTTACAGGAAAAACTAAATCCCAAATGGAAATAACTTAAAAAGAAACTAAAACTTAAAAAGGCGTCGCAAAATTCTAAAGCACCTAAATCTTAGTCTAAAGAAAAAGCACTTAAGAAATTCTACGGCAAAGCCTAAAAATCTAGGAGTAAAAATAACTATAGCAAAAACTAAGTTTAAAATTAAATATGAGCTAAAAAATACAAATATTACGCTACAACGATTAAAAAGGGACAAAATATACAAATATACAAAAAGTTGTAAAAAGTACAATTTTTATAAAAATATTATTTTTATATTATTTATTTAATAAAACTACTAATTTTATAATTTAATAAAACTAATTAATACTAAATACATTAAAAAGTAAAAATAAAAATAAAACTAATAATAATACTACTTAATTAGGGTTTAATAATAATTAATTAATAATTACCGTCATTAATGCAGGATTAGGGTTTTCTGTCGTGTGTCAGATGGTCTCCGCGAGTCGCGGCAATTAAAGAAGAAAACCCCGCGAGTCGCGGGGTTCAGAAATTCAGTTGACAGCTTTGAAATTTTATGCGTTTTCTTTATTTATTTTTTTTATTTTCTGTTTTTTTTTTTCTAAAAGATATTTAATAAAAGTTATATTTTTATAAATTAAAATAAAGATAAAGAAATTTATAAAACTTAAATATTTAACAAAATCTTAACAAAAGCGACTTTCAATAAAAGTTAACTAATTTTTTTTTTTTTTTTATATTAGCGTTGCACTTCCGGCTTTTAAGATAGTCCCCGGCAGCGGCGCCAAAAATACTTGATGTGCAGCGGGATAGTATATAAAATAGTTTATATTTTACTAGGAAACACTATTAAATACGATACAATTTTACACAAGATATTTATTTATTTATAGAATGGATATACTTAAACCTTGCTACAACACTTATAGGCAGTGTACCTAATCGTACAGTAGTGTAGTTTTTAGTAAGTCCGGTTCGTTCCACAGGGAAATCTTTAAACAAAGCTCAACGCTATATTAGTTTACTTTTATAAAAATACAAACATATATATAAGTAATATTATTATTATTATAAAGGGGGGTTTTTACCGTTTAATGACCGGTTTGTCGATTTTAAAACTTTAGTCGCAGTTAAAACCTAATGCAAAATATAAAATAAATACAAGACTTAAATTAAAGCGTAAAGTAAATAACGATAATGAAATTGCGAATAATAAAAGTGCGATAAAATAAACTTGCGATAATTAAAGAGTACGATAATTAAAAGTGCGATTAAATAACAATAAATAAAAGTGCGATAATTAGGAGTGCAATTAAATATAAAATAAAGGAAATTAAATATGAAATAAAAGAATTATGCTTATTTAAACTTCCGTAATCATGATGTTTGACGTGTTGATTTTAGTTTTATGCCCATGGGTTAATTGTCCTTTGTCCTGGATTATTTAATATGTCCGTCTGGTTTTTGTCCATAACAGTCCATCAGTCATAAATATAAAGTGCGAGTGTCCTCGTCAAATTATTATTATACCCGAAGTTAAATATTCCAACTAATTGGGGATTCGAATTGTAACAAGGTTTTAATACTTTGTTTAATGAATACACCAGGTTATCGACTGCGTGTAAACCAAGGTTTTACTACTTTGTTAACAATTACACCAATTACCCTTGAATGTAATTTCACCCCTGTTTTAATTATTCTAGTGGCTATTAATCCATTCCCGTGTCCGGTTAAATGAACGATTATTCGTACATATAAATACCCCGCCCATCGTGTTCGATCGAGTGTATATGGTAATTTATAGGGACGCCCAATTGTAAATCTTTATATTAACATTAACAAACTTTCATTTAGTTAAACAAATATAAAGCCCATTAATAGCCCATAGTCTAATTTCCACAAGTGTCGTTCTTTTGTCCAAACCCCAATTATGGTACAAAGCCCAATTACCCAATTTTAGTAATTAGCCCAACATCATGATTACTTCGTTTTAAATAAGCATAATAATAACTTAGCTACGAGACATTAATGTAAAAAGGTTGAACATAACTTACAATGATTAAAAATAGCGTAGCGTTACACGGACAGAATTTCGACTTACACCCTTACAACATTCGCTAACATACCCTTATTATTAGAATTATAATTAAAATTAAAATTAAAATATAAATTATATATATATATATATATATATATATCGTATAGATAGAGAAGAGAGAAATAGAATATGAAATTTGATCAGAATTCGGTTTGCTTTATAGCCAGAGTTGAATTTTGGGGCTCCGCGACTCGCGGCAAAATCCCCTTCAAACTCCGCGAGTCGCGGAGATAGTATTTACAGCTCAGTCCTTGGAGTTTTCTCTGCCGACGGTTTTTTATATATAAATATAATATATATATAATTAATTATAATTAATTATATATTATATTATATTTATATACATAGTTAACTTGTAATTTTTAGTCCGTTGCGTCGAGCGTTAAGAGTTGACTCTGGTCCCGGTTCCGGATTTTCGAACGTCCTCGCGTACAATTTAATATCTTGTACTTTGTGTTTTGAATCTTGTACTTTTGTAATTTCGAGACGTTTCTTATCAATAATTGGAACCTCTTTGATTGTCTTTTGTTCTTTTGAGCTTTTTGGTCGTTTACGTCTTCAAATCGTCGAATCTGTCTTTTGTCTTCACCTTTTATTATTTAAACGAATATCACTTGTAAATAGAACAATTGCAACTAAAAGCTTGTCTTTCTTGAGGAATAATGCTATGAAATATATGTTCGTTTTTAGCATTATCAGTAAGATCACATTTTTAAATAAAAGAAAAGCCCTTCATATATCATAACACATGCTATAACCTATTCCCTGGAGGTGGCAACGCTCGCCCATTATTGATTAAAGTTTTAATAAAGGTTGCCATTTATCTCTGAAAAATAAGAGGGATAAAGTAACTATTAGCCTCCAAAAGTACAAAACCTTTTTTTGTATCATCAAATTTGATTGAATTTTTCTTCCGACAACCTAAGATTGTTGCAGAACTCGGAATTACTAGAGAAACTATAGCAGTGTTGCAGAACTCAAAATTACTCGATATTCGCAACTCGGGGAATACTCGGTCAAAATCAGTTAAACAACTGGTCAAATTTGGCCACAACTCAAAATTACTTGGAAACTCAGGTTTACTCGGAAAATTGGTTAAAACTCGGTCAAAATCAGTCAAAGTAAAACTTGGTCAATACCCGAGTATGCCCCGAGTTACCGAGTACTCCCTAAAAAGTCTCGCCCAAGTACTCCCCAAGTAGCAACTTTTAAAACCTCAAAGTACAGAAAGACGATTTTATAACGCGTTCAGTGATTTAGGCACAGCTAGTGATCCTTTCTCGGTCTTCCCCTGTAATCTTTATGCAATTTCCTTAAAATGGTAATGGGAAGAGAAGTAGAAAATAGATTTTGACCAGTCAACCTGTACCCTGTACTCCTGCACAGTGGAAAGCCGGCAGTAAGCCATAACTTCCAAGTGGGGACTATTTTTTGTAAAACTTATTCATATTTTTCATCTATTTAGATTCGTTCATACACCAGTTATGTGGGCTGTTGGGTTTTGTTGTTGCTGTTGTTGTTGTTGTTGTTGTTGTTGTTGTTGTTGTTGTTGTTGTTGTTGTTGTTGTTGTTGTTGTTGTTGTTGTTGTTGTTGTTGTTGGTGTTGTTGTTGCTGTTGTTGTTGTTGTTGCTGTTGCTGCTGCTGCTGCTGCTGCTGCTGCTGCTGCTGCTGCTGCTGTTGTTGTTGTTGTTGTTGTTGTTGTTGTTGTTGTTGTTGTTGTTGTTGTTGTTGTATTAAGATTAGATTCGTTCAAGTAACTCGAGACACATATAACCAAGAGCAGAGAAAGATGACAAACCAGATAAATTCTGATCTAATCAGTAATCGTATCCTCCGTCTCCTTGTTCCGGCTTTGGCTGATCATGATCACGGTGGCGGTCTCGGTCTCCATTTTGTAAATCACCATTGATATTATCATTATTGTCATTACCAGTAACGATTTCAGAACCCGATTTCACTTGTTCTTTTTCTCTATTCCACTATTCAATCTTTGCCCTTCTTTCAGCACTTCCTTCCCTAACCGGGCTCCAATTTCTCTTCGATCCAAGACTTCTACTACGTCCCGATCTGCGTCTAGGACTTTTATTTCTCGGCCGCCTACTTCGGTCACTGTGGTGGTCGGGGTAACCATCCTAGAACCACCACATCCGCCAGCTCTAGGGCGGTCATCATGACTCCGGTACCATGGAGGACTACTGCTTCTGCTTCGGCTTCTTCTACGTCTCCCAAATAACTGCCTCCTTAAATCTCTATGGAAGAAATATCAACAATTTAATAAGGGCGGTGTTGCATAACTCGGAATTACTCGGCGAGTAATCGGTTTTTGCAGCTTGGGGAGTACTCGGTCAAGCTCTATCAAACGTGGTCAACATCCAAGTACCCCCTGAGTACTGCCCCTACTTGGCGAGTACTCCCTGAAAAGTCCTGACCGAGTACACCCCGAGTAGCGATTTTTGTAACCTTAAGCAAGAGATGAAAAAGTTGCGAGTTAAAATTGTGGATGGTATATATAAGTCAACTCACTTGTTAATCTTCTTCAAATGCATAAAGTTTCAATAACCACTTTGATTGCATACGTTTTCTTCATACTGCCTACATGTAGCTTCACAAAAATCGGTCATCGGAGAAAAGTCAACAATAATTGGGCGGCCTAAAGGTAAAAAAAGATTCCATGTTAAACAAATCATATTCAAGTATTACTCATTCTTTATAACCCTATAATTACACTTTAAACATATAATACCATTACAAACAAGAAAAAACATTTTTTTACCTGCATAAAACCTTCCACTAAGATTCTGAAGAGTAGCAGCAGCATGTAACACCCTGAATTTTATGCATCAGAAAGTGACAGTAAATGTATGCATCAGAACTGCCACTAAAAGTCAACCTTATACTTATGCATTTCAGATTTTACATCAGAATCAGAATCAAAATAATGAAGAAAAAGCTGGAAACAGTAAATCGCTGTCGCGATCCCTTGGATTACGGGCGTGAAATGTGCTTAATTGAACATCACTTTTGGGATTTTGAAATTCGCAGTCGCAACATCAATAATTACGGGCGCAAGATTCTAGCAGGGAAAACAACATTTTTTTGTAGGAGCGAATCCCGGTTGCGATTCTGACCATTGCGGTCGCGAGATCCGACAGACAGGGACGTGTTTAACCTCTTTTTAAAGTGCTAGTGTTAAAGTTGTTCATCTCGTTCCTAGCTACATTTTGGTTGAAATGCCCCGTTCATATACAATATAAACGATTCACAATAGTTGATTACATTGCGAGGTAATTGACCTCTATATGATATGTGACGATCGCTCCAAATCCATACAGACGAACACGTCATTCATCGATTTCATTGCGAGGTATTTGACCTCTATATGATACGTTTTGTAAATATTGCATTCTTTTGAAAAGTCACACCATAAATGAATATTTAAATCAAAGGTTTTCGACATCTGATGATTTCTACATATAGACAATCACCGTAATATAATAGTTTACAATAGTACTTCCGTTGACAATGCAGTCAAAATAAGATACATGGTGATGATTTGGTGAATGCAACATTTTCTTGAAAAATATGCCATGTAAGACTCCATGCACATAGCTTGTCTAACATATAAGCAAACAGCGGAAGACTTCTAGGGAACCTGAGAATAAACATGCTAACAAGTATCAACACAAAGGTTGGTGAGTTCATAGTTTTAATGTTTTGCATAATCTGTACATAAAGGTGGATCACAAGATTTCAGTTATTTCATCCAGAAACGTTTATCATAATATTCTACGAAATTGAGCACCCTGGTAACTAAACTTTAACGTTATAATAAGTACCCCTGTTTTAACATACATGCAACCAACATGTACAATACACGCAATCCAACGTGTACTAAACTCAAATAGCATACGTCTGTTTTATAGTTCAAGCTAGGGTTTCTATACCTGGAACAGACGGGGATGTCAAGTCCTATGGATCCATATATAACTACTCGCGCCCACCAGTTCTTATAACTGGCAGTTACTAGTTACCAAAGCTAAAGGATTTTCGGTTCAAACTCGGTTTAGAATTTAGTATGTACTTATATCCATTGCGTTTAAAATAAAGTGCATGTATTCTCAGCCCAAAAATATATATTGCAAAAGCATTTAAAAAGGGAGCAATGAAACTCACCTTAGCAGCACATAAAGTCGTTCACCGAAATGTGACCGAAACTTGGAATACCAAATAACCGTAGATCTCAACCTTGAGAACATATGTTGGTCAATAATTGTCTATCAAGCTAGGTCAGGTCATAGTGTATCACAATCCTAATGCTCGTGATCGACATACAAAAGTTATCAAAAGTCATTTCAAAAAGTCAATCTGACTCAATACAATAGTTGAATGATCATGGCAATCGAAATATTTTAACATTTCACATAGTTTCCCAATACTTGTAAAATTAGACTATAGTTTTTATATGGCTTTAAAATATGACAAAACAATCAATTTTGACAATTGTTTAACAAAACGAGACGTGTCTTATATAAGAATTCATTTACTCCACTGGTAATATTTAAAAATTCAATTTATCAATCTTATAAACAAGTTGTTTAAATATTAATTGCAGATTCAAAAGCAATTTCAATTAACGTCAATCATAATTCAGTTGATCGTATCTTTTAATTCGTTCATCGAAATCATACGATATCTAAATGAAAAGTTATTGATTTTTCGCCAGCTTTCCAAAAACATGCATATCATATACCTTTTATTAGTAATATATGTATTTAATTCGTGATTCATCATAAACTGTTTAACGATGAAATTTAGCATACTAGCATGCATAAACATATATACTCGAGCACTAAACATGTATACACTATCAATATATAAAAGATAAGATATGAATGCTCACGTATCAATATTGTGATTCAATATTGCATGAAAGTACGTAGATGTAATGGAGATGATAAACACTAGGTTTGACTTGCGAATATTACCCACGAACATTACCCATAACCTCCATAGCTATAATCCATAATTTCCTTAGCTTTAACCCGTTTGAGAACCCATTTTGAAAGTGACACGCTCATGACCTCGTCGTAGTATTTTATGTATAATAATACTAATAATAATAATAATAAGATTAATAATAATATTCTTATTCTTAATAATAATAATAATAATAATAATAATAATAATAATAATAATAATAATAATAATAATAATAATAATAATAAATATAAATATAGAAAAAGAGATCGAGAGAGAATGAGAGTGTAACTGAGCCAGAATGATCGAGCTTTTATAGACTTGTCCTGAAATTCCCTGCCATGCGATCGCATGGCATATGTGAGGGGAACCCATGCGATCGCATGGCCCCTAGTGACAGCTCACATTCACTTGTTTTCTTGCTTGTCGACATATTTAAATATAATATATATATAATATATTTAATTTATATAATTATTTATATGTTATATTAAATTCTCGTGCATAGTTAACCTGTAATTTTTGTTCTGATAAGTCGTACATCGTCACTCAACTTATGTCCCGGTTCCGGTTTCTCGAACGCATTTTCGTACGCTTAGAAAACTACTACTTTTCGTTACGCGACGTGTACCTTTATCAAAAATTAAACTTAATCATTGATAAACTATGTCACTCGAAGTGTAGCTTTAATCAATTAAGTGTTTTGGTTATTTGCTTCTATAAATCATCGTCTCGTAGTATATATATATATATATATATATATATATACACATTTTTATTTTAAAATAGTGTTTTACTGTAGCAAAGTTTTTTTACTGTAGCAAATAGTGATTTTCAAAAACACTGTAGCTTTTCGGGTACTGTAGCAATTTGAAAATACTGTAGCAAATTAGTGTTTTACTGGTTCATCTTAAACGCTTTAGTTAACTTATCTAAATATCAATCGAATCAATAAACGAATGTTACTATTGTTTACTAAATAACTTGAAATTATATATATATATATATATATATATATATATATATATATATATATATATATATATATATATATATATATATATATATATATATATATATATATATATATATATATATATATATATATTGGTCGTGAATCGTTGATCAATAGTCAAAGGTTAACTGAATATATAACATTAGTTCAAAATTTTTGAGAATCAATATTACAGACTTTGCTTATCGTGTCGAAAACATATAAAGATTAAGTTTAAATTTGGTCAAAAAATTTCGGGTTGTCACAATACCTACCCGTTAAAGAAATTTCGTCCCGAAATTTGGTTGAGATGGTCATGGATGACAATAAGTATGTTTTCATGACTCATACGAGTTGAAAATTAGAGTTTTATCATTATTGAGTAATATGGATAAAACAATTTGTTTATGTGAAGTGTACGAGTGAAGTTATCATAAAAGAGTGAAATGAGAAAAAGTAAGTTTCATCATATCTTTTGACGTAGATGGGTTGATTTCCGGAGTTCAAGAGATTTGGAGAAAATCTTCGTAATAAGATTTGATTCTTCGGTAATTAAGGAAATTATGATTCTTTTCGATTTAATGCGATGATCTGTCTTGATTTTCCTGTCTGATATTATACTATAAATCTACCCCATTCGTTTCCTTACTTTCCACAGCTCATACCATTTATTCTTTCTCCCTCGATTCTTATTTTAAAGCATTCGTCAATATGCTCCATCCGGTTTTGATTCTTGATATACTTCTAACCTTCTTATCCGTCATTCTTCTTTTCCATCTGCCGCCAGAAGAATCTATTCACTTCTACTATACTCTTGGTTTTATAGTGTTTTTAGTCCTCCCTTGTCTTTATATTGCTATATTCATCAATATATACGGTTTATAATTTCTGGGTGGTTGTTGAGTTTTATATCTTCCCTTATATTTTGATGTCTCTGCTTCTGTCTTTCCATAATCATTGACATTCACAGTTAATACTCTCTCCAATTTACTGTGATTTATATATACTCCCATTGATATTTTGAAGCTTCATGCTTTTGTTTTATCTTCCTGACTTTAAATCAAGCGAATAATGGTCCAGAATTCGTAGGTATGAATTTCGGAATGAACATAATTAATGTTCTAAGAAAGAAACGGTAATAGCACAATCTGACTTGTCAAATTACCAGAATACCTCGAAAAAGACCGAATCATTAAGAAAATATTTTCTTGATAGTTTAGAGGTTAAATAGAATGAAAGAGTTATGTAACATGGTTTATAATAAGGGTATGATCTGTGAACCTTTATCACGTTCCATTAGAAACTCAGCATGACTTACTGTAATATAATCACGTTGATCAAGTGTCATTATATTATACTAACTCATGCTTCAATTCCCAACACTACTTCAAAAACATTCATATTTTAAACTTGAAGGTTTCAGAATTTAGAAACTAAAATAGTTTCTTTTATGATATAATACAGATGGTGCAAAGAGATAAATTATTTTAGATATGAATAATTATGGAAATATCTTCAGAAATATGGAGGATATTTATAATGAAAGATACGATGATATCTTAAAATTTCTAATATCAGAGGATGATGAAGAATATTGTCCGCAAGGGTTTAGAGTCAGGAGCAAGGTATTCGTTAATGACTTTAGCAGATACTGAATCATTTGAATTCTTTGAAGGTAGGTTTAGTCTTTGTGATTTGTCCACAGCCTCCTTCATACTTTGCTCAATCCGTTTTCCAGTTCTAAACCTTCTCTTTTTTTCCCGAGCTTTGCCAACACACTATTCTTTATCAAAAATACTGTAGCTTTTCGGGTATACTGTAGCAAATTAGTCTTTTACTGGTTCATCTTAAACGCTTTAGTTAACTTATCTAAATATCAATCGAATCAATAAACGAATGTTACTATTGTTTAATAAATAACTTGAAATCATATATATATATATATATATATATATATATATATATATATATATATATATATATATATATATATATATATATATATTGGTCGTGAATCGTTGATCAATAGTCAAAGGTTAACTGAATATATAACATTAGTTCAAAATTTTTGAGAATCAATATTACAGACTTTGCTTATCGTGTCGGAAACATATAAAGATGAAGTTTAAATTTGGTCAAAAATTTCTGGGTTGTCACATGATACATTTTACAAATATTGCATTCGTTTTTAAAAGACAAACTTTCTTTACATCGAAAGTTGACGGCAAGCATACTATTTCATAATACCTCCAACTATAATTGACTTAATAATAATCTTGATGAACTCGACGACTCGAATACAACGTCTTTTGAAATATGTCATGAATAACTCCAAGTAATATCTCTAATATGAGCAAATGTACAGCGGAAGATTTCTTTCATACCTGAGAATAAACATGCTTTCAAGTGTCAACCAAAAGGTTGGTGAGTTCATAGGTTTATCATAAAACAATAAAATTCATCATTTTGATAGACCACAAGATTTAAATCCTGCATGGTACAAATGAGCCCGAATCCTATACCCACCTGTAATGTACATGCGATATCTTTTAAATACAGTACACCTTTCTCGTGTACGAAATCATCTTTCATAAATCTTAGTAACCGTACACATATCTTGTGCACAAAAATAACATACATATAACCTGTGTATAAAATCATTCTCTCGATACATAACATTCACTTTTCATTACTTTCATAGCTTGGCTTGGTAACCGACCTTAACATATAATGCACATAATAATATCCCCAAAACAGAACATCTCGTCTGTATAATAATCATATAAACTTTGAAGTATTAAACACCACGCCCACTAGCCCTTCCGTCTAGTGAACATTATGGGTGGGGGTGTTAAACCCGGTAGCTACCTTTAAGATTCGCGTCAATTAGGCGTGCACTAATTATCAAAATTAGTGATGTTCCCTAATTCTTAGGTTACCAAGCAATAATAATCAGGGAAAAAATATTCATATCAATTGTGGCAATTATCACGTCCACATAATTCAATGGTGGCAATTATCACGTCCACATAATTCATTTGAGGAATGTTTTGCTTGTGTCTATCTCGTCAAACATTTATAAAAGCATTTCATGTATTCGCAGTTCAAAATGTATTTCAAAAGCATTTAATAAAGCAGTTGTAAAAGTAGCGCATGTATTCTTAGTCCCAAAAATGTAAAGAGTAAAAGGGAATCAAATGAACTCACCATACTGTACTTTGTAGTAAAAATACATATGACGACATAGAACAAGTGTAGGGTTGATCTCGGATTCACGAAACTATATCATTTGTATATATATTAACTCACATAATATAAATCAATTAAGTTTATATATTTTGTTATGTATTATGATTAATATTCTTATATATAATTTTAGTAATACTTATAATACCTTATGGTACTTATTCAATATTTAATTAATGTTATATCAACAAGATTAATTAAAAACATAATTTTACATAATATTAGTATACTTTAGGTGATAAAATATATATATATATATATATATATATATATATATATATATATATATATATATATATATATATATATATATATATATATATATATCTTTTGTTTTACAAAATTAATAATTGTAGTAACACTAGATTAAGGGTAGTAATAATAATAATGATAGTAATAATAGTAACTTTAATAAAAATGATAGTTTTACTAATAATGATACAATAAAAATTGATAGTTTTAGCAAAAATAATAGTTTTTAATAATAATGGTAAGTTTAATAATAATTATAGTTTTAATAGATATTTTAATGATACTAGTAATAAAAATAATAATAATGATAATTGTAATAACAATAATTATAGAAATAAATAATAATAATAATAATAATAATAATAATAATTATTATTATTATTATAATAATAATAATAATAATAATAATAATAATAATAATAATAATAATAATAATAATAATAATAATAATAATAATAATAATAATAATACTGGAAAGGCTACCTTATTGTAATAGACCTTAAAAAGAATAAACATCCCTGCTCAGGATCGAACCCAAGACCTCTCGTTCACCAACATAACACCTTATCCATCTGATCAGGCACGTTTTTTTCTGTTGTCTGAAATGTCTCGTTCATATTGATTATTAACGTTCCATATTAATTGATTTCGTTGCGAGGTTTTGACCTCTATATGAGACGTTTTTCAAAGACTGCATTCATTTTTAAAACAACCATAACCTTTATTTTATCAATAAAGGTTTCAAAAGCATTACGTAGATTATCAAATAATGATAATCTAAAATATAATGTTTACACACGACCATTTCATAATGGTTTACAATAGAAATATATTACATCGACTTATATTTCTTGAATGCAGTTTTTACATAATATCACACAAACATGGACTCCAAATCTTGTCCTTATTTTAGTATGCAACAGCGGAAGCTCTTAATATTCACATGAGAATAAACATGCTTTAAACGTCAACAAAAATATTGGTGAGTTATAGGTTTAACCTATATATATCAAATCGTAACAATAGACCACAAGATTTCATATTTCAATATACATCCCATACATAGAGATAAAAATCATTCATATGGTGAACACCTGGTAACCGACATTAACAAGATGCATATATAAGAATATCCCCATCATTCCGGGACACCCTTCGGATATGATATAAATTTCGAAGTACTAAAGCATCCGGTACTTTGGATGGGGTTTGTTAGGCCCAATAGATCTATCTTTAGGATTCGCGTCAATTATGTTGTCTGTTCCCTAATTCTTAGATTACCAGACTTAATAAAAAGGGGCATATTCGATTTCGATAATTCAACCATAGAATGTAGTTTCACGTACTTGTGTCTATTTTGTAAATCATTTATAAAACCTGCATGTATTCTCATCCCAAAAATATTAGATTTTAAAAGTGGGACTATAACTCACTTTCACAGATTTTTACTTCGTCGGGAAGTAAGACTTGGCCACTGGTCGATTCACGAACCTATAACAAATATGTACATATATATCAAAGTATATTCAAAATATATTTACAACACTTTTAATACATTTTGATGTTTTAAGTTTATTAAGTCAGCTGTCCTCGTTAGTAACCTACAACTAGTTGTCCAACGTTAGATGTACAAAAAAAAAATTGATATATATTATCTTGAATCAATCCGCGACCCAGTGTATGCACGTCTCAGGCTAGATCACAACTCAAAGTATATATATTTTTGGAATCAACCTCAACCCTGTATAGCTAACTCCCACATTACTGCATATAGAGTGTCTATGGTTGTTTCAAATAATATATACACATAGGTCGATATGATATGTCAAAACATTTGCATACGTGTCTATGGTATCCCAAGATTACATAATATATTAGAATACATGTATAATACAATATAAGTTAGCTAGGATATGATTAATATAGATTTGTTACCAATTTTCACGTTGCTACAACAAGAAAAATTATCCAATCTTGTTTTAGACATAACTTCTTCATTTTAAATCCGTTTTGAGTGAATCAAATTGCTATGGTTTCATATTGAACTCTATTTTATGAATCTAAACAGAAAAAGTATAGGTTTATAGTCAAAAATATAAGTTACAAGTCGTTTTTGTAAGAGGTAGTCATTTCAGTCGAAAGAACGACGTCTTGATGACCATTTTGAAAAACATACTTCCACTTTGAGTTTAACCATGATTTTTGGATATAGTTTCATGTTCATAAGAAAAATCATTGTGCCAGAAGAACAACTTTTAAATCAAAGTTTATCATAGTTTTCAATTATCAAACCCAAAACAGCCCGCGGTGTTACTACGACGGCGTATGTCCGATTTTACAGTGTTCTTCGTGTTTCCAGGTTTTAAATCATTAAGTTAGCATATCATATAGATATAGAACATGTGTTTAGTTGATTTTAAAATTCAAGTTAGAAGGATTAACTTTTGTTTGCGAACAAGTTTAGAATTAACTAAACTATGTTCTAGTGATTACAAGTTTAAACCTTCGAATAAGATAGCTTTATATGTATGAATCGAATGATGTTATGAACATCATTACTACCTCAAGTTTTCTGGATAAAGCTACTGGAAATGAGAAAAATGGATCTAGCTTCAAAGGATCCTTGGATGGCTTGAAAGTTCTTGAAGCAGAATCATGACACGAAAACAAGTTCAAGTAAGATTTCCACTCAAAATAGGATTGTTATAGTTATAGAAATTGAATCAAAGTTTGAATATGAGTATTACCTTGTATTAGAAAGATATCTTACTGTAAATAATAAAGATTTCTTGAGGTTGGATGATCACTCTACAAGATTGGAAGTAAGCTAGCAAACTTGGAAGTATTCTTGATTTTATGAAACTAGAACTTGTAGAATTTATGAAGAACACTTAGAACTTGAAGATAGAACTTGAGAGAGATTAATTAGATGAATAAAATTGAAGAATGAAAGTGTTTGTAGGTGTTTTTGGTCATTGGTGTATGGATTAGATATAAAGGATATGTAATTTTGTTTTCATGTAAATAAGTCATGAATGATTACTCATATTTCTGTAATTTTATGAGATATTTCATGCTAGTTGCCAAATGATGGTTCTCACAAGTGTTAGGTGACTCACATGGGCTGCTAAGAGCTAATCATTGGAGTGTATATACTAATAGTACATACATCTAAAAGCTGTGGATTGTACGAGTATGAATACGGGTGCATACGAGTAGAATTGTTGATGAAACTAAATGAGGATGTAATTGTAAGCATTTTTGTTAAGTAGAAGTGTTTTGATAAGTGTCTTGAAGTCTTTCAAAAGTGTATGAATACATATTAAAACACTACATGTATATACATTTTAACTGAGTCGTTAAGTCATCGTTAGTCGTTACATGTAAGTGTTGTTTTGAAACCTTTAGGTTAACGATCTTGTTAAATGTTGTTAACCCATTGTTTATTAAATCAAATGAGATGTTAAATTATTACATTATCATGATATCATGATGTATTAATATATCTTAATATGATATATATACATTAAATGTCGTTACAACGATAATCGTTACATATATGTATCGTTTCAAAATCATTAAGTTAGTAGTCTTGTTTTTACATATGTAGTTCATTGTTAATATACTTAATGATAATGTTTACTTATCATAATATCATGTTAACTATATATATATATATATATATATATATATATATATATATATATATATATATATATATATATATATATATATCATCATATAGTTTTTACAAGTTTTAACGTTCGTGAATCGCCGGTCAACTTGGGTGGTCAATTGTCTATATGAAACCTATTTCAATTAATCAAGTCTTAACAAGTTTGATTGCTTAACATGTTGGAAACATTTAATCATGTAAATATCAATTTCATTTAATATATAAAAACATGTAAAAGTTCGGGTCACTACAGTACCTACCCGTTAAATAAATTTCGTCCTGAAATTTTAAGCTGTTGAAAGTGTTGACGAATCTTCTGGAAATAGATGCGGGTATTTCTTCTTCATCTGATCTTCACACTCCCAGGTGAACTCGGGTCCTCTACGAGCATTCCATCGAACCTTAACAATCGGTATCTTGTTTTGTTTAAGTCTCTTAACCTCACGATCCATTATTTCATCAGGTTCTTCAATGAATTGAAGTTTTTCATTGATTTGGATTTCGTCCAACGGAATAGTGAGATCTTCTTTAGCAAAACATTTCTTCAAATTTGAGACGTGGAAAGTGTTATGTACATTCGCAAGTTGTTGAGGTAACTCAAGTCGGTAAGCTACTGGTCCGACACGATCAATAATCTTGAATGGTCCAATATACCTTGGATTTAATTTCCCCCATTTACCAAATCGAACAACACCTTTCCAAGGTGCAACCTTAAGCATGACCATTTCTCTAATTTCAAATTCTATGTCTTTTCTTTTAATATCGGCGTAGCTCTTTTGTCGACTTTGGGCGGTTTTCAACCGTTGTTGAATTTGGATGATCTTCTCGGTAGTTTCTTGTATTATCTCCGGACCCGTAATCTGTCTATCCCCCACTTCACTCCAACAAATCGGAGACCTGCACTTTCTACCATAAAGTGCTTCAAAAGGCGCCATCTCAATGCTTGAATGATAGCTGTTGTTGTAGGAAAATTCTGCTAACGGTAGATGTCAATCCCAACTGTTTCCGAAATCAATAACACATTCTCGTAGCATGTCTTCAAGCGTTTGTATCATCCTTTTGCTCTGCCCATCAGTTTGTGGATGATAGGCAGTACTCATGTCTAGAAGAGTTCCTAATGCTTGCTGTAATGTCTGCCAGAATCTTGAAATAAATCTGCCATCCCTTTCAGAGATAATAGAGATTGGTATTCCATATCTGGAGACGACTTCCTTCAAATACAGTCGTGCTAACTTCTCCATCTTGTCATCTTCTCTTATTGGCAGGAAGTGTGCTGACTTGGTGAGACGATCAACTATTACCCAAATAGTATCATAACCACTTGCAGTCCTTGGCAATTTAGTAATGAAATCCATGGTAATGTTTTCCCATTTCCATTCCGGGATTTCAGGTTGTTGTAGTAGACCTGATGGTTTCTGATGTTCAGCTTTGACCTTAGAACACGTCAAACATTCTCCTACATATTTAGCAATATCGGCTTTCATACCTGGCCACCAAAAATGTTTCTTAAGATCCTTGTACATCTTCCCCGTTCCAGGATGTATTGAGTATCTGGTTTTATGAGCTTCTCTAAGTACCATTTCTCTCATATCTCCAAATTTTGGTACCCAAATTCTTTCAGCCCTATACCGGGTTCCGTCTTCCCGAATATTAAGATGTTTCTCCGATCCTTTGGGTATTTCATCCTTTAAATTTCCCTCTTTTAAAACTCCTTGTTGTGCCTCCTTTATTTGAGTAGTAAGGTTATCGTGAATCATTATATTCATAGATTTTACTCGAATGGGTTCTCTGTCCTTCCTGCTCAAGGCGTCGGCTACCACATTTGCCTTCCCCAGGTGGTAACAAATCTCAAAGTCGTAATCATTCAATAATTCAATCCACCTACGCTGCCTCATATTCAGTTGTTTCTGATTAAATATGTGTTGAAGACTTTTGTGGTCGGTATATATAATAGTTTTGACCCCATATAAGTAGTGCCTCCAAGTCTTTAATGCAAAAACAACCGCGCCTAATTCCAAATCATGCGTCGTATAATTTTGCTCGTGAATCTTCAATTGTCTAGACGCATAAGCAATCACCTTCGTCCGTTGCATTAATACACAACCGAGACCTTGCTTTGATGCGTCACAATAAATCACAAAATTATCATTCCCTTCAGGCAATGACAATATAGGTGCCGTAGTTAGCTTTTTCTTCAATAATTGAAACGCCTTCTCTTGTTCATCCTTCCATTCAAATTTCTTCCTTTTATGCGTTAATGCAGTCAAGGGTTTTGCTATTTTGGAGAAATCTTGGATGAATCTTCTGTAGTAACTAGCCAATCCTAAAAATTGACGTATATGCTTCGGAGTTTTTGGGGTTTCCCACTTTTCAACGGTTTCGATCTTTGCCGGGTCCACCTGGATACCTTCTTTGTTCACTATGTGACCGAGGAATTGAACTTCTTCCAACCAAAATGCACACTTTGAAAACTTAGCGTACAGTTTTTCTTTCCTCAATACTTCTAGCACTTTTCTCAAATGTTCTTCGTGCTCTTGATCATTCTTTGAGTAAATAAGTATGTCATTGATGAAAACAATGATAAACTTGTCAATACATGGCCCACACACTCGGTTCATAAGGTCCATGAACACAGCTGGTGCGTTAGTCAATCCAAACGGCATAACCATAAACTCGTAATGACCATAACGCATCCTAAAAGCAGTTTTTGGAATATCATCCTCCTTTACTCGCATTTGATGATATCCAGAATGTAAATCGATCTTCGAATAAACTGACGAGCCTTGTAGTTGATCAAATAAGTCGTCAATTCTCGGCAGTGGATAACGGTTTTTGATGGTAAGTTTGTTCAACTCTCTGTAGTCAATACACAACCTAAATGTACCATCCTTCTTCTTGACAAACAAAACAGGAGCTCCCCATGGTGATGTGCTTGGTCGAATGAAACCACGTTCTAATAGTTCTTGCAGTTGGCTTTGCAGTTCTTTCATCTCGTTGGGTGCGAGTCTATAAGGAGCACGAGCTATTGGTGCAGCTCCTGGTACAAGATCTATTTGAAATTCAACAGATCGATGTGGAGGTAGTCCCGGTAATTCTTTCGGAAATACATCGGAAAATTCTTTTGCGATGGAAACATCATTGATGCTCTTTTCTTCAGTTTGTACTTTCTCGACGTGTGCTAGAACAGCATAGCAACCTTTTCTTATTAGTTTTTGTGCCTTCAAATTACTAATAAGATGTAGCTTCATATTGCCCTTTTCTCCGTACACCATTAAGGGTTCTCCTTCTTCTCGTACAATGCAAATTACATTTTTATAACATACGATCTCTGATTTCACCTTCTTCAGCCAGTCCATACCAACTATTAAATCAAAACTCCCTAACTCTACGGGTATCAAATCAATCTTAAATATTTCGCTACCCAGTTTAATTTCTCGATTTCGGCATATATAATCTGCTGAAATTAATTTACCGTTTGCTAATTCGAGTAAAAATTTACTATCCAACGGCGTCAATGGACAACTTAATTTAGCATAAAAAATCTCTACTCATATAGCTTCTATCCGCACCCGAATCAAATAAAACGTAAGCAGATTTATTGTCAATAAGAAACGTACCCGTAACAAGCTCCGGGTCTTCCTGTGCCTCTGCTGCATTAATATTGAAAACTCTTCCACGGCCTTGTCCATTCGTGTTCTCCTGGTTCGGGTAATTTCTAATAATGTGGCCCAGTTTTCCACATTTATAACAAACTACATTGGCATAACTTTCTCCAACACTACTTGCTCCGCCATTACTCGTTCCGACATCATTTGTTCCTTTCGTTCTGTTAACCCCTGGTCCGTAGACCTCACACTTCGCCGCGCTATGACCATTTCTTTTACACTTGTTGCAAAATTTGGTGCAAAACCCCGAGTGATACTTTTCACACCTTTGGCATAGCTGCTTCTGATTGTTGTTGTTGTTGTGGTTGTTATTGTTGTTGGGATGATTGTTGTTGTTGTTGTTGTTGTTGTTGTTGTTGTTGTTGTTGTTGTTGTTGTTGTTGTTGTTGTTGTTGTTGTTGTTGTTGTTGTTGTTGTTGTTGTTGTTGTTGTTGTTGGGCCGTTTGTTGTAGTTGCGATTGATGTTTCGATTGTTGGGATAGTTGTTGCGATTATTGCTGTAATTGCTGTTGTTGTTGTATTGGTGATTCTTATCACCATTTTCCTCCCACTTTCTTTTGACTTGCTTCACATTGGCCTCTTCAGCCGCCTGTTCTTTAATTCTTTCCTCAATCTGGTTCACTAGTTTGTGAGCCATTCTACATGCCTGTTGTATGGAGGCGGGCTCGTGTGAACTTATATCTTCTTGGATTCTTTCCGATAATCCTTTCACAAACGCGTCGATCTTCTCTTCCTCATCTTTGAATGCTCTCGGACACAATAGGCACAATTCTGTGAATCGTCTTTCGTACGTGGTAATATCAAATCCTTGGGTTCGTAACCCTCTAAGTTCTATCTTGAGCTTATTAACCTCGGTTCTGGGACGGTACTTCTCGTTCATCAAGTGCTTGAATGCTGACCACGGTAGTGCGTAAGCATCATCTTGTCCCACTTGCTCTAGATAGGTATTCCACCATGTTAATGCAGTACCTGTGAAAGTATGCGTAGCGTACTTCACTTTGTCCTCTTCAGTACACTTACTTATGGCAAACACCGATTCGACCTTCTCGGTCCACCGTTTCAATCCGATCGGTCCTTCGGTTCCATCAAATTCCAAAGGTTTACAGGCAGTGAATTCTTTGTAGGTGCATCCTACACGATTTCTTGCGCCGTTAGCTGCATTGCTAGATTCGGAGTTATTGTTGGTATGTAGTGCAGCCTGTACTACAGCTATGTTTGAAGCAAGAAAGGCACGAAATTCCTCTTCGCTCATATTCAAGGTGTGTCGAGTAGTCGGTGCCATTTCCTTCAAAATAGTCAATTGAAACGAGTTAATCATATAGAATATCAAGAGTAGTCAATAGTATTTTGTAGCGTAATATGAACTTATTTATAAAAGCTCTTTCTTCATATTAGCGTTTTATACTCTTTAATTCGGGTAGTACCTACCCGTTAAGTTCATACTTAGTAGCTAACATACCATTTCAACTACTACAATTCTATATGAAAAACTAATCACAAAAAATAAAATATCATATTCAAACCTTTATACAATAACTTGCAAACTTACAATACCGCTTTTTTTACATATAGCATGAAATATAGCACATAAAACTTTGATACAAAGTAGTTGCGAAGATAATTCTAGTTAATAAATAAGGCGTTCAGCAAAGGCAATAAAGACACGTAATTCATACGTCCAGAAACAAGTCATGCATTCTGGTTTTACTAATACCACCTCCCATCCTTGGTTTTGTGGAACATAACCGTTGTGACCGATAGTAAGACAATGTGTTGTAACGTCGTCAAAAGGATGAAGGTTACGTAATGACCAACAGTCTCGTAATAACCTAAAAACCTCATTTCTTACCCCAATTACCGACTCCGTCACTTGTGGGAACGTTTTGTTTAATAGTTGTAGCCCGATGTTCTTGTTCTCACTTTGGTGAGAAGCGAACATTACTAACTCGTAAGCATAACATGCTTCTTTATGTTGCATGTTATCCGCTTTTTCTAAATCACGAAGTCCTATATTCGGATATATTGAGTCAAAATAATTTCTTAACCCGTTGCGTAAAATAGCATTTGGGTTCCCCTCAATATATACATCAAAGTAAACACATCGTAACTTATGGATTTCCCAATGTGATATCCCCCATCTTTCGAACGAAAGCCTTTTATAAATCAAGGCATTCTTGGAACGTTCTTTGAATGTCTTACAAACTGATCTCGCCTTAAATAGTTGTGCCGAGGAATTCTGACCGACTCTAGACAAGATTTCATCAATCATGTCTCTGGGTAGGTCTCTTAAAATATTGGGTTGTCTATCCATTTTGTGTTTTTATACTGTAAAATAGACAAGAGTTAGATTCATAAAAAAATACTTATTAATACAAGCAATTTTTACATTTATCATAAAGCACAAGCACACTATATTACATATATTACACCACACGAATACAACTATCTTATTCCGACTCGCTCGTTTCTTCTTCTTCTATTTTGGTTCGTTTTGCCAAGTTTCTAGGGATATGTGATGTTCCCCTAATACGAGCCGTCATTTTCCAAATTGGTTTAGAAAAACCTGGTGGTTTAGAGGTTCCCGGGTTATTGTCACAACTTAAGAAATACGGGTGTTGACGATACATATAAATTTCATCGGGTTTGGAATCAAATTTCTCTATTTTTATGCCCTTTCCCTTATTGTTCTCTTTTTCCTTATTAAATTATGTCGGGGTAATTTCTATAACATCATCGGAATCCTTGTCGGGATCCGATTCATCGGAGAATTGATAATCCTCCCAATACTTTGCTTCCTTGGCGGAAACACCATTGACCATAATTAACTTTGGTCTGTTGGTTGAGGATTTTCTTCTACTTAACCGTTTTATTATTTCCCCCACTGGTTCTATTTCTTCTTCCGGTTCCAATTCTTCTTCCGGTTCCGATTCTTCTTCCGGTTCCGACTCTTCTTCCGGTTCCTCTTCGGGAACTTGTGAATCAGTCCACGAATCATTCCAATTTACATTTGACTCTTCATTATTATTAATTTAGTCAAAGGGACTTTTTCTAAAGGTAGATATCTATCTATCACACAATATCAAACACGTTAAGTGATTAATATATCACATAATATTCACATGTTAAAAATATATAGTTTCCAACAAAAATGTTAAGCAATCATTTTTAAAGAAAACACGGTCGAAGTCCAGACTCACTAATGCATCCTAACAAACTCGATAAGACACACTAATCCAAATTTTCTGGTTCTCTAAGACCAACGCTCGGATACCAACTGAAATGTCCCGTTCATATTGATTATAAATGTTCCATATTAATTGATTTCGTTGCGAGGTTTTGACCTCTATATGAGACGTTTTTCAAAGACTGCATTCATTTTTAAAAAAAACCATAACCTTTATTTTATCAATAAAGGTTTCAAAAGCATTACGTAGATTATCAAATAATGATAATCTAAAATATACTGTTTACACACGACCATTACATAATGGTTTACAATAGAAATATATTACATCGACATATGTTTCTTGAATGCAGTTTTTACATAATATCACACAAACATGGACTCCAAATCTTATCCTTATTTTAGTATGCAATAGCGGAAGCTCTTAATATTCACCTGAGAATAAACATGCTTTAAACGTCAACAAAAATGTTGGTGAGTTATAGGTTTAACCTATATATATCAAATCGTAACAATAGACCACAAGATTTCATATTTCAATATACATCCCATACATAGAGATAAAAATCATTTATATGGTGAACACCTGGTAACCGACATTAACAAGATGCATATATAAGAATATCCCCATCATTCCGGGACACCCTTCGGATATGATATAATTTTCAAAGTACTAAAGCATCCGGTACTTTGGATGGGGTTTGTTAGGCCCAATAGATCTATCTTTAGGATTCGCGTCAATTAGGTTGTCTGTTCCCTAATTCTTAGATTACCAGACTTAATAAAAATGGGCATATTCGATTTCGATAATTCAACCATAGAATGTAGTTTCACGTACTTGTGTCTATTTTGTAAATCATTTATAAAACCTGCATGTATTCTCATCCCAAAAATATTAGATTTTAAAAGTGGGACTATAACTCACTTTCACAGATTTTTACTTCGTCGGGAAGTAAGACTTGGCCACTGGTCGATTCACGAACCTATAACAAATATGTACATATATATCAAAGTATATTCAAAATATATTTACAACACTTTTAATACATTTTGATGTTTTAAGTTTATTAAGTCAGCTGTCCTCGTTAGTAACCTACAACTAGTTGTCCAACGTTAGATGTACAGAAAAAAATTGATATATATTATCTTGAATCAATCCGCGACCCAGTGTATACACGTCTCAGGCTAGATCACAACTCAAAGTATATATATTTTTGGAATCAACCTCAACCCTGTATAGCTAACTCCCACATTATTGCATATAGAGTGTCTATGGTTGTTCCAAATAATATATACACATGGGTCGATATGATATGTCAAAACATTTGCATACGTGTCTATGGTATCCCAAGATTACATAATATATTAGAATATATGTATAATACAATATAAGTTAGCTAGGATATGATTAATATAGATTTGTTACCAATTTTCATGTTGCTACAATAAAAAAAATTATCCAATCTTGTTTTATCCATAACTTCTTCATTTTAAATCCGTTTTGAGTGAATCAAATTGCTATGGTTTCATATTGAACTCTATTTTATGAATATAAATAGAAAAGTATAGGTTTATAGTCGGAAATATAAGTTGCAAGTCATTTTTGTAAAGGTAGTCATTTCAGTCGAAAGAACGACGTCTAGATGACCATTTTAGAAAACATACTTCCACTTTGAGTTTAACCATGATTTTTGGATATAGTTTCATGTTCATAAGAAAAATTATTTTTCCAGAAGAACAACTTTTAAATCAAAGTTTATCATAGTTTTTAATTAACTAACCCAAAACAGCCCGCGGTGTTACTACGACGGCGTATGTCCGATTTTACAGTGTTCTTCGTGTTTCCAGGTTTTAAATCATTTAGTTAGCATATCATATAGATATAGAACATGTGTTTATTTGATTTTAAAATTCAAGTTAGAAGGATTAAATTTTGTTTGCGAACAAGTTTAGAATTAACTAAACTATGTTCTAGTGATTACAAGTTTAAACCTTCGAATAAGATAGCTTTATATGTATGAATCGAATGATGTTATGAACATCATTACTACCTCAAGTTTTCTGGATAAAGCTACTGGAAATGAGAAAAATGGATCTAGCTTCAAAGGATCCTTGAATGGCTTGAAAGTTCTTGAAGCAGAATCATGACACGAAAATAAGTTCAAGTAAGATTTCCACTCGAAATAAGATTGTTATAGTTATAGAAATTGAATCAAAGTTTGAATATGAGTATTACCTTGTATTAGAAAGATATATTACTGTAAATAATAAAGATTTCTTGAGGTTGGATGATCACTCTACAAGATTGGAAGTAAGCTAGCAAACTTGGAAGTATTCTTGATTTTATGAAACTAGAACTTGTAGAATTTATGAAGAACACTTAGAACTTGAAGATAGAACTTGAGAGAGATTAATTAGATGAAGAAAATTGAAGAATGAAAGTGTTTGTAGGTGTTTTTGGTCGTTGGTGTATGGATTAGATATAAAGGATATGTAATTTTGTTTTCATGTAAATAAGTCATGAATGATTACTCATATTTTTGTAATTTTATGAGATATTTCATGCTAGTTGCCAAATGATGGTTCCCACATGTGTTAGGTGACTCACATGAGCTGCTAATAGCTGATCATTGGAGTGTATATACTAATAGTACATACATCTAAAAGCTGTGTATTGTACGAGTATGAATACGGGTGCATACGAGTAGAATTGTTGATGAAACTGAACGAGGATGTAATTGTAAGCATTTTTGTTAAGTAGAAGTGTTTTGATAAGTGTCTTGAAGTATTTCAAAAGTGTATGAATACATATTAAAACACTACATGTATATACATTTTAACTGAGTCGTTAAGTCATCGTTAGTCGTTACATGTAAGTGTTGTTTTGAAACCTTTAGGTTAACGATCTTGTTAAATGTTGTTAACCCATTGTTTATTAAATCAAATGAGATGTTAAATTATTACATTATCATGATATCATGATGTATTAATATATATTAATATGATATATATATACATTAAATGTCGTTACAACGATAATCGTTACATATATGTCTCGTTTCAAAATCATTAAGTTAGTAGTCTTGTTTTTACATATGTAGTTCATTGTTAATATACTTAATGATATGTTTACTTATCATAATATCATGTTAACTATATATATATATCCATATATATATGTCATCATATAGTTTTTACAAGTTTTAACGTTCGTGAATCGCCGGTCAACTTGGGTGGTCAATTGTCTATATGAAACCTATTTCAATTAATCAAGTCTTAACAAGTTTGATTGCTTAACATGTTGGAAACATTTAATAATTTAAATATCAATTTCATTTAATATATAAAAACATGTAAAAGTTCGGGTCACTACATTGTCTCCCCAACGTAAATCAATATAACCATTTTCTTGGCCCAACGAAAATAGGACACAGCCCAACAATCCATTACACTTTTCGGCCCACCAATATAAACTACAGGCCAGACAATACTTCGGCCCAAATCTGAAATCGTTAACCCATTAATCCAACAGCAGTCCGTTCCACAAAACAAATTCATGTGATTCAAGTTGTAATATTTAATAGTTTGAAAGGGTTTCTGTTCTTTTTCCTCTTCTTCTTTTTACTCGACAAGAAACAGATAAAAAAAATTTACGCACCTCATCTGTGACGACCCGGGAATTTTTGACTAAATTTAAACTTAATCTTTATATGATTTCGATACGATAAGTAAAGTATGTAATGTTGAGTCTAGAAAATTTTGAAACGATGTTCATATATTCAATTGACTTTCGACTGTTTCTGATGATTCACGAACCATTGCTTGTAAATATGTGGATATATATAAATATGTGTATATATAAATATATGTATAATATATATAATAACATGAACATTAATAAACTATTATATACATTTATTGTTATAAATAAATATGTACAATAAAATACATTGTAATAAAAACTATTATTTTATATGTATATTTCTTGTATATATATATATATATATATATATATATATATATATATATATATATTGTAATATTTAATTTAATCATTTAATATATATTTATGTGCGTAGTAAATTTTGTTATTTAAAACTGTTTATATATATACATGGTAAATGTCTGTAACTTTCGATTGACGTTTAATTATTTTTAAAATAGGTCTAATATATATATAAGAAGTTTTAAAATAAAAGTTGTTCCAAAATTTGATTAAAAAGATAATAGTTTTGATAAATATTTTTTTTTACCATTTCAATCTAAGTTTTTGTACTCCATACATATAAATTGAAACAGAAAATAAAAAATTTTTGAACCTTTTTGAACAGGTTTCAAACAGGTAATGAGTGAAATAATTAAATATGTTTAATTTAAAAATTTGGGATTTTTAGGAACACTTTTATCTGTTAACTGTTTAGCAATGGACACGATATAATATTCCGTGTAAAAGTGTCGGCAGAGTTAATAATAATAATATCTGTGAATTATTAAGAGGTCACTATTTGTTTGATATTCTATCCAATTCTTTATCTATATATGTATATTAGTATATATTAGTATATACTTAGCACAGACTAGAAACTAACACAAACATTCATCTTATGAACTTCTTCTCATGTGACAACCCATCATCTGCCACCCTCATCTTCTTCACTCAACCACCATCGGATACCACAACACCATCCACAGCCCACTATACCGCCACCACTCCAACCATTATCACCACCATAAACATAATGAAGAGGCTGTTAGTCGAACAGAAGCCTATGCTGGTGTAATACTTCTGTTTGGGTCAAGAAACTCCACAACACCACCAAATTATCACATTCATGCTCGACACCTTCACCATTCCAGAATCACCACCTAGCTTCTTCATATGATCACCATCACCGTGGTTCCATCATCACCACCCATCACAGAGAAATAAAACCGGTATTGATTTCCTCTTTTGATCGATGACCAAACCAACACCACTATAATCATGTCATTACCAATCGATTGAAAAACCCACTGGAATGAATTTTCGAAGACCACTAATATCAAACCCATTTGAACCATTGTTACTGTGTTTATAATTGTATTCGAACTACAACTACCCCGTTATCTTCTACTGTCTCTATAGTCCACACTCACCACCACCGTAAACCATCATCTCTCTATCTCTCTCTCTCTCTCTCTCCTTTAATTTCCTTTATGAACCCACGTCGGTGTTATATTACCATCGAAGACCAAAAACATCTACCATCTTCCGATACTACAAACCATCGAACCCACAAACATCATCAACTACAACTGCTACAGCTGTAAATCATAATCTTCTGCTCAATATTACTGTTGATGATAATGAAGATGACGAGGAATAGTAACAGCGATATAAATGATGGAGACGATGATAGGTGTACAATGATGATGATCATTAGATGCTCGGATTAATGATGATTGAAGTGAAGTATGATGATGGTTACGGTTATAATGATGATCGATATTACATGATGATCAAAGAGGCGATGATGAAATGATGTAACGATGATGATGAAGATTTGATCGTGATATATGATGATGGCAATGGAAGAGATATACAAACAAGATGATGAAACCTTATACTCCTAGTGTTGTAGCAGGTATCCAAGAAGATGCATATTTTTTTAAGGCCGTTTGAATAAAAAAAAAGAATTGAATCCTTTTGCATCGGGCTCCATTTGAGTTAAATGATTTCTATTGGGCCACAACATTTCATTTTTGTCTGTTGGGCCGAAGATATACTTTTGGGCCGAGGTTTATATATATTAATCTGTTGGGCCATGTTCCATAATATAGTTGTGCGGGTTATATAGTTAGAAATCGGGTATTAAAACAAAGATGAATGGGAAGTGGAGTGGTTTGGTGTGGTGTTGGGTAAGCGGGAGGTTGCAGGTTTGAGTCTTGGCATAGACGATTTAATTTTTATTTGGGAGATTATACTCTTAAGGTAGTTTTTAATATTACTATTTTTATTATCATTTTTATTATTGTTAATATTATTATTATTATTATTATTATTATTATTATTATTATTATTATTATTATTATTATTATTATTATTATTATTATTATTATTATTATTATTATTATTATTATTATTATTATTATTATTATTATTATCATTATTAGAATTATTAATATTATTAGTATCATTATAATTAAAGTTATCGAAACTATCATTTTTAATTATCATTTTAATTATTATTTTTATAATTAGTATTATCACTTTTATTATTATTATTATTATTATTATTATTATTATTATTATTATTATTATTATTATTATTATTATTATTATTATTATTATTATTATTATTAAAAGTAGCTTTATTGTTAAAAATGTCATTATTAGTAAAGTTATCATTCTTACAAAAATTATCATTTTTATTTTCATTTAACACTATCATTATTATTACTAATATTACTATTAATATTATTATTATTATTACAACACATATTATATATATAAAACATATTTATTACATACACATACTAATATTACATAGTTTTATATTTTTTTAAACAAAATATTATTTTTATTAAGTGTTACATAATATATAAAATTATTATACAATAAAGATAGTAATATGATTATATATGTAAAAATTAATCTTAATACATTATAAACTTAGTTGATTAATATTATATGTGTTAATATATATACTTGATATAGGTTCGTGAATCCGAGGCCAACCCTACACTTGTTTAATGTCATTATATGTATTTTTACTACAAAATACAGTATGGTGAGTTCATTTGATTCCCTTTTACTCTTTACATTTTTGGGACTGAGAATACATGCGTTACTTTGACAATTGCTTTATTAAATGCTTTTGAAATACATTTTGAACTGCGAATACATGAAATGCTTTTATAAATGTTTGACGAGATAGACACAAGCAAAACATTCCTCGAATGAATTATGTGGACGTGATAATTGCCACCATTGAATTATGTGGACGTGATAATTGCCACAATTGATATGAATATTTTTCCCCTGATTATTATTGTTTGGTAACCTAAGAATTAGGGAACATCACTAATTTTGAGAATTAGTGCACGCCTAATTGACGCGAATCCTAAAGGTAGCTACCGGATTTAACACCCCCACCCAAAATGTCCACTAGACGGAAGGGCTAGTGGGCGTGGTATTTAGTACTTCGAAGTTTATATGATTATTATACAGACGAGATGTTCTATTTTGGGGATATAAATTATGCGCATTATATGTTAAGGTCGGTTACCAAGCCAAGCTATGAAAGCAATGAAAAGTGAATGTTATGTATCGAGAGAATGATTTTATACACAGGTTATGTGTATGTTATTTTTGTGCACGAGATATGTGTACGGTTACTAAGATTTATGAAAATGATTTCGTACACGAGAAAGGTGTACTGTATTTAAAAGATATCGCATGTACATTACAGGTGGGTATAGGATTCGGGCTCATTTGTACCATGCAGGATTTATATCTTGTGGTCTATCAAAATGATGAATTTTATTGTTTTATGATAAACCTATGAACTCACCAACCTTTTGGTTGACACTTGAAAGCATGTTTATTCTCAGGTATGAAAGAAATCTTCCGCTGTGCATTAGCTCATATTAGAGACATTACTTGGAGTCATTCATGATATATTTCAAAATACGTTGCATTCGAGTCGTGGAGTTCATCAAGATTATTATTAAGTCAATTATAGATGGATATATTATGAAAGGGTATGCATGCCGTCAACTTTCGATGTAAATGAAAGTTTGTCTTTTAAAAACGAATGCAATGTTTGTAAAATGTATCATATAGAGGTCAAGTACCTCGCAATGAAATCAACTATTGTGAATCGTTTATAATGTATATGAACGGGTCCTTTCAGTTGGTATCAGAGCGATGGTCTTGGCGAACCAGGTCTGCATTAGTGTGTCTAACTGATAAGTCGTTAGGATGCATTAGTGAGTCTGGACCTCGACCGTGTCTGCATGTCAAAAGTTTTGCTTATAATTTAGTGTCGAAAATTATTTTCTTATTATCCTTAAAGTCTAGACACGTCTTACTGCCTCTATTGCATAGACAGTGTATAGATAAATTCATATCTTAGCGTATCTGTTATTGTTACTTTTGCCTGACAGCTTCCGTAGATTCCTCCGTAACTTATGGGATTTTAGTATTATATATGCATATGCAAATTATGTATTGCAGGGTACTAATCTACATCCTAGAATTTATTTTTATTTTTTTATTTTTTTATCGAAAATCCTTCATCTGATCGTACGAGATAAATCCCTCAACCAGTTGGAATTCTTCGGATTTCGACAGCTATTCCGATATGGAGTTTCACCTAAGCTCCGAAAGCAGTGTCACTAGAATGAATCAACCAATCATTCATCCCCAATTCATCTGATGGGTTCGTAGTCGACTTAATCAATGGAGACGCGAAGAAGGCAATCCTTTTCATCAACCAAATTCATCTCTTGGTGAAGAACCTGAAGCACTTACCGGCGAACCTGTTCGAAACACCATTTTCACCCTCATTTCCCGAATATCTCGTCATGATTATATACTATCTCAAATTCAAAACCTTATTCATTCGCTTGTTCCGAACCGACAATCATCCTAGAATAATGGAAGAAGTCAACAAGCTTCACGCTCGAGTAATCAATTTGGAAAATATGGTGCAAAACTTACCAGCTTCAGCAACAACACCGGCACCAACAGTACCATCAATAACAGCACCAGTACCATCAACAATCCATGTCTCAACATCTCATTCTGTACCTCGAGTATAATCATCGTACTACGTATCGTTCTATCTATTTTATCTTCGTTCTTCATGGTGATTATGTGATCTATAATGTTATAGAGATTATGTATTCTAGTTTTGAAGGTAAACCAAATGAGTTTAATACTATATTAACTCATTAAATCCATGATTACATCTGAAGAAAATATATAAGTAAGTATATTTTCACTAAGATTGTAATTAAAAATTCTTTCGTACAAACTGTTAATGGTGAAAATATTTTAACGGGTAGGTAATACCCGAGGAATATTTAGATTTCACATTAATAAGTTACATCGTACATTCTTTGAATCTGATTCAACAGTCATTTACTATCCTACTTACATCCACAGATATACGTATCCGTTCATCGCAGAATAACCATTTTCATTCAATTTCATATTTGGATTTTGACTTATCAGAATCCAACAAGTGGCATAAAGAAGAAAACATTGGACAAAATAAAATTTGTTAGAAACCAACAAATTAACTATGAGAAATTTTGTTAAGAATCCACGCTAAAAAAATTCTAGCTAACTGTTCCTAGCTAACTGATTACCTTTTATTTATCGCAATTTATTTATCGCATTTTATTTATCGCAATTTTAATTCTCGCAATTTTATTTATCATCATTTAATTTCTGTTATTTATTTTACGCACTTTAAATATCGGGACACGTATACAAGGTTTTGACATATCATATCGACGCATCTATATATTATTTGGAATAACCATAGACACTCTATATGCAGTAATGCTGGAGTTAACTATACAGGGTTGAGGTTGATTCTACAATAATATATATAGTTTGAGTTGTGATCGAGTCTGAGACGTATATGGGTCACGACACGCATTAATTAATTCGAATATAATATATTAAACTATATATGAATTACTGGACTGTTAACTGTAGATTATCGACTGTGGACTACAAACATTGGACAATTAAAATGAATTAAAATATTAATTATAATATATGAAACTAAACTATTCTTCAAGTTTGCCACTTGATTTCATCTTAAACCTCATTTATATCTTGACAATTATAATCTGCGTTTAAATCTTTCATGATTCTTGAAAACACTTCAATCGATAGGATAAACCAACCGCACTTCATCTATAGAAGAAGAGATTGATGCATATAGTTATGCACCTGAAAACACTCGAAACCTGAGTAAATGTTTAACACGTATCTAAGCTAGCTCTTTGGCGTTGTTATTACCGAAAATAACTTTACAATCTCTTTCCAAATTAGCCAAATTTGTCACAGCTCCAGCAAATCAACTTCGACTTTCATTCGAATTAGCCTTATTATAACTTTGATATATAAGTTTGTCTTTCATCATCGTTACCGGAGAACCGTTTATATCCCACCACATTAGCAATAAACTTACCAGCAACTTCATTTATCTTTGACTTAACCCTCTCCGAAGAACCATTATATTGTTCGTTAAAACCTATTCATATACTCGTCCGTATCTTGTAACGAGAATTACCGTATCAATTACCGAGAATTAGCAATCAGTATTTTAAATCTCGCAGTGTTTCTACATCAATAGTTATATGTATACATATAACATTTATCTCTTAGAATTATGATCTTCAATTCTAAATTTCTGAAAAGCGCTTTAGCTTATGAATCAGTTCCTAGAGTTTTGAAAAAGTTGATGAGGCAGTGAAAACTAAAGACTGCCTTAACAGACAAAAGTTTGATGATAATGAATGGAGTGTTGAAAAAGCTCAAAGATTTTGATACTGAAAAATGAATTGAGCAAATCATGAAAGAGACTCTGAACAAGGACTAAACTTGTACATAAAAGAACCCTGATGATTCTGTTTCTGATGAAATCTTTAACGAATACCTTGCTCCTTAATCATTCCAAATCATTGTGAATGAATTTCTTCATCACATTTTGATTGAAGAATTATAAGATATTATCGTATCTTTCATTATAAATATCGTCCATATTTCTGAAGATATTTTCATAACTATTCTTATCTGAAATCATTAATCTCTTCGCGATATCAGTGTTACATCATATAGAAACTGTTAGTTTCTATATTCTGTAAACTTTCGAGCTTAAAATATGAATGTTATTGAAGTAATGTTAGTAATTGATGCATGAGTTAGTATAATATAATGACACTTGATCAACGTGATTATATTACAGTAAGTCATGCTGAGTTCCTAAATGGAACATGATGATTCACATATTATAACGTCATCGTGTGTCATGTTATATAACTCTTTCATTCTGATTAACTTCTGAACATATCAAGAAAATATATTCTTGATAGTTCTATTCTCAGTGATTCTGGTAAATTAACAAATCAAATCGTGCTATTACGTTCTTTCTCGTTTAGAACATTAAGTTCATTCGAAACTCCATACTTACGAATTCTGGATCATTACTCGCTTTACTAGAGGTCGAGAAGATAATAAAAAGGCAAAGAGCTCCAAAATATAAGAGAAAATATAAAGCCCAATGACGACACGGAGGTTACAAACTGTGGATAATAATACGAATAGCAATATAAAGACACGGTATAATTAAGAATAGTATCACCCAAGGTAATAGTAGAAGTAAACAGATTTTTCTGGTGGAAGATTGAAAAGAAGGATGACAGAAATGATAATTAGGAAAATATCAAGGATTAGAACTGGATTAAGTAATTTCACAATCCTTTGGATGTACGAACTAAGAAAGAAAGTATTAGAATGGTGAAAATAATGGAATGGAAGAAGTTCATTTATAGTGGAAATACCTGACAGAGCAATCGAGACAAATGATCGCATTTAATTAAAAAGATCTTAATTTCCATAAATCCCGAAGAATCAGATCTTATAGATTTCTTAGATTTTCTTTTAAATCTCTTGAATTTCGGAATTCAACCAAGACAATGTCAAAAGCTAAGACGCACCTTATTTTTCTAAATTCAACCATGACTAGTCAAAAGTTATGATGAAACATGTCTTTCCCATTTCACTATTTAGTGATAGCTTCACTCGTACTCTTCGAGTAATCGAATTGTTTTATCTGTATTACTCAATGATGATAAAACTCTATTCATCAACTCATATTTGTCATGAAAACATTTCTATTGTCAGCCATGACCACCTCACTCAAATTTCGAGACGAAATTTCTTTAACGGGTAGGTACTGTGACGACCCGGGAATTTTCGACTAAATTTAAACTTAATCTTTATATGATCTCAATACGATAAGCAAAGTATGTAATGTTGAGTCTAGAAAATTTTGAAACGATGTTCATATATTCAATTAACTTTTGACTGTTCCCGATGATTCACGAACCATTGCTTCTAAATATGTGGATATATATAAATATGTGTATATATAAATATATGTATAATATATATAATAACATGAACATTAATAAACTATTATATACATTTATTGTTATAAATAAATATGTACAATAAAATACATTGTAATAAAAACTATTATTTTATATGTATATTTCTTGTATATATATATTGCAATATTTAATTTAATCATTTAATATATATTTATGTGCGTAGTAAATTTTGTTATTTAAAACTGTTTATATATATACATAGTGTATATTAAATATAATTAATTTTGAGCTTAAATGGTAAATGTCTGTAACTTTCGGTTGATGTTTAATTATTTTTAAAATAGGTCTAATATATATATAAGAAGTTTTAAAATAAAAGTTGTTCCAAAATTTGATTAAAAATATAATAGTTTTGATAAATATTTTTTTTACCATTTCAATCTAAGTTTTTGTACTCCGTACATATAAATTGGAACAGAAAATAATTAATTTTCGAACCTTTTTGATCAGGTTTCATACAGGTAATGAGTGAAATAATTAAATATGTTTAATTTAAAAATTTGGGATTTTTAGGAACACTTTTATCTGTTAACTGTTTAGCAATGGACACGATATAATATTCCGTGTAAAAGTGTCGGCAGAGTTAATAATAATAATATCTGTGAATTATTAAGAGGTCACTGTTTGTTTGATATTCTATTCAATTCTTTATCTATATATGTATATTAGTATATATTAGTATATACTTAGCACAGACTAGAAACTAACACAAACATTCATCTTATGAACTTCTTCTCATGTGACAACCCATCATCCGCCACCCTCATCTTCTTCACTCAACCACCATCGGATACCACAACACCTTCTACAGCCCACTATACCACCACCACTCCAACCATTATCACCATCATAAACATAATGAAGAGGCTGTTAGTCGAACAGCAGCCTATGATGGTGTAATACTTCTGTTTGGGTCAAGAAACTCCACAACACCACCAAATTATCACCTTCGTGCTCGACACCTTCACCATTCCAGAATCACTACCTAGCTTCTTTATATGATCACCATCACCGTGGTTCCATCATCACCACCCATCACAGAGAAATAAAACCGGTATTGATTTCCTCTTTTGATCGATGACCAAACCAACACCACTATAATCAAGTCATTACCAACCGATTGAAAAACCCACTGGAATGAATTTTCGAAGACCACTAATATCAAACCCATTTAAACCATTATTACTGTGTTTATAATTGTATTCGAACCACAACTACCCCGTTATCTTCTGCTGTCTCTATAGCCCACACTCACCACCACCGTAAACCATCATCTCTCTATCTCTCTCTCCCCTCTAATTTCCTTTATGAACCCACGTCGGTGTTATATTACCATCGAAGACCAAAAACATCTACCATCTTCTGATACTACAAACCATTGAACCCACAAACATCATCAACTACAACTGCTACAGCTGTAAATCGTAATCTTCTGCTCAATATTATTGTTGACGATAATGAAGATGACGAGGAATAGTAACAGCGATATAAATGATGGAGACGATGATAGGTGTACAATGATGATGATCATTAGATGCTCGGATTAATGATGATAGAAGTGAAGTATGATGATGGTTACGGTTATAATGATGATCGATATTACATGATGATCAAAGAGGCAATGATGAAATGATGTAACGATGATGGTGAAGAGTTGATCGTGATATATGATGATGGCAATGGAAGAGATATACAACCACGATGATGAAACCTTATACTCCTAGTGTTGTAGTAGGTATCCAAGAAGACGCATATTTTTTTAAGGCCGTTTGAATAAAAAAAAGAATTGAATCCTTTTGCATCGGGATCCATTTCAGTTAAATGATTTCTATCGGGCCACAACATTTCATTTTCGTCTGTTGGGCCGAAGATATACTTTTAGGCCGAGGTTTATATATATTAATCTGTTGGGCCATGTTCCATAATATAGTTGTGCGGGTTATAAGTTAGAAATCGGGTATTAAAACAAAGATGAATTGGCAGTGGAGTGGTTTGGTGTAGTGTTGGGTAAGCGGGAGGTTGCAGGTTCGAGTCTTGGCATAGACGATTTAATTATTATTTGGGAGATTATACTCTTAAGGTAGTTTTTAGTATTACTATTTTTATTATCATTTTTATTATTGTTAATATTATTATTATTATTATTATTATTATTATTATTATTATTATTATTATTATTATTATTATTATTATTATCATTATTAGAATTATTAATATTATTAGTTTCATTATAATTAAAGTTATCGAAACTATCATTTTTAATTATCATTTTCATTATTATTTTTATAATTAGTATTATCACTTTTATTATTATTATTATTATTATTATTATTATTATTATTATTATTATTATTATTATTATTATTATTATTAATAGTAGCTTTATTGTTAAAAATGTCATTATTAGTAAAGTTATCATTCTTACAAAAATTATCATTTTTATTTTCATTTAACACTATCATTATTATTACTAATATTACTATTAATATTATTATTATTATTACAACACATATTATATATATAAAACATATTTATTACATACACATACTAATATTACATAGTTTTATATTTTTTTTAAACAAAATATTATTTTTATTAAGTGTTACATAATATATAAAATTATTGTACAATAAAGATAGTAATATGATTATATATGTAAAAATTAATCTTAATACATTATAAACTTAGTTGATTAATATTATATGTGTTAATATATATACTTGATATAGGTTCGTGAATCCGAGGCCAACCCTACACTTGTTTAATGTCGTTATATGTATTTTTACTACAAAATACAGTATGGTGAGTTCATTTGATTCCCTTTTACTTTTTACATTTTTGGGACTGAGAATACATGCGCTACTTTTACAACTGCTTTATTAAATGCTTTTGAAATACATTTTGAACTGCGAGTACATGAAATGCTTTTATAAATGTTTGACAAGATAGACACAAGAAAAACATTCCTCGAATGAATTATGTGGACGTGATAATTGCCACCATTGAATTATGTGGACGTGATAATTGCCACAATTGATATGAATATTTTTCCCCTGATTATTATTGCTTGGTAACCTAAGATTTAGGGAACATCACTAATTTTGAGAATTAGTGCACGCCTAATTAACGCGAATCCTAAAGGTAGCTACCGGGTTTAACACCCCCACCCAGAATGTCCACTAGACGGAAGGGCTAGTGGGCGTGGTGTTTAGTACTTCGAAGTTTATATGATTATTATACAGACGAGAAGTTCTGTTTTGGGGATATTAATTATGCGCATTATATGTTAAGGTCGGTTACCAAGCCAAGCTATGAAAGCAATGAAAAGTGAATGTTATGTATCGAGAGAATTATTTTATACACCGGTTATGTGTATGTTATTTTTGTGTACGAGATATGTGTACGGTTACTAAGATTTATGAAAAATGATTTCGTACACGAGAAAGGTGTACTGTATTTAAAAGATATCGCATGTACATTACAGGTGGGTATAGGATTCGGGCTCATTTGTACCATGCAGGATTTAAATCTTGTGGTCTATTAAAATGATGAATTTTATTGTATTATGATAAACCTATGAACTCACCAACCTTTTGGTTGACACTTGAAAGCATGTTTATTCTCAGGTATGAAAGAAATCTTCCGCTGTGCATTAGCTCATATTAGAGACATTACTTGGAGTCATTCATGACATATTTCAAAAGACACTGCATTCGAGTCATCGAGTTCATCAAGATTATTATTAAGTCAATTATAGATGGATATATTATGAAAGGGTATGCATGCCGTCAACTTTTGATGTAAATGAAAGTTTGTCTTTTAAAAACGAATGCAATGTTTGTAAAATGTATCATATAGAGGTCAAGTACCTCGCAATGAAATCAACTATTGTGAATCATTTATAATGTATATGAACGGGTCCTTTTATCATCATCATTAATGGCCTTTTTAATCATCACCTATTGTGCAACCCTAATCATCAATAACTCATTCGTTTTTCGACAGCAACACAAACTAGGTGTCGACCCAACAAAAGAACCATTACACGGCTCAAAACACATTCGCTGGCTCAATTACCTTATCCCTCGAAAAAAATAGATTTATAATGCGGTTGTTCATGTTGATTTGGAAATCCAAATGTACGTCCCCAACTGGACCCTCCCCACCATTGTTTATTCGTAAAAAAAAAATTGAATTGTTGGTGGCTCCATCAATCAATTACTTAGGTTTCTTTTTAACAAGTGGGTTCGGTTAACCAGGAAAGCAACAACAAACGCATTCATCATCAAATGCTTTACGTATTTATTAATGTAAGTAAACATTATTTCAAATTTATCCATTGTCGGCCATAAAGTCTTATCATCTTCCTCTTGGATACTTTTATCATTATTTGTTATATATATGCGTGCGTTTATACAGCAGAAACAAAAAACAATTGAAATTTGCAGATGCACTTGACTGCCGGAATAGTGAAGGAAAGAAAGGGAAAAAGAGAAAAATAGTATTTTGGTGTTTGGTTTTTGGTTTTTGGCTCCAACAAAAGCAAGGTTGTAGTGGTAGTAAAACAATAACGGTTGCAGTGGCGGTTTTGGGCGTTGGTTGTGTTTGATTCAAGGTGGTGGTGATGTGTGTTTGGTGGTGGTTGTACATGATTATTGAAGGAATAAAAATGGAAGCAAAGTGGATGTTTGTTGGGTAGAAACATGAAAAAAGTTTGGCCGATAGTTTTAGGTGGCAGTTTAAATGGGTTTTAAGCGAGTGGGATATGGTGATGGTTTACAACAAAATAGAAGATAGTAATACAAGGTGATGGTGATTATGGGTATACGTATGTATAGTTATGGAATGGTGGTTGATAAATGACTAGGTGAAGGTGGTGATTTAGGGTAATCATGGGTGATGATAGTGGTAGTTGTTTTCGAACTAGTAACACAAGAAAAGAAACTGCAGTGACAGCGTAGCAGTTTTAATGGTGTGGTGGTTAATGGTGATGGGTTTACATTTGTGATGGTGAGGTGAGTGGATGGAAGGTTAGGATGATGAAGGTGGTCGTGAAGGTGATCAAATGAGTTATTTTATGATGGGTTCAGTTCCGGGTCTTGTTCAAATGAAAGCAAGTAATCAAAGAAAGAAAATGAATGACATATGTAATGCAAGTTTTAAGATTCAACTAGTGGTACATGTATCATATATAATACCATATAACAAGTCAAAAGGCACAGAAAAAAAATGTGAGAATGAAGAAATTTAGCTGTACATGAAATGATGGGTTGTTACATGTTCAATCATATTGATTTATTTTAATGTATATATTTAATAGATTGATAAATTAATCAATCAATAACAGTATAGAATATAAATTGAAATGGAAACAAGTTTACACTCTCGTGACTTATTGTTGGTAGTATACTACCGACAGTTTTCACGGGGTGTTGTATTACCCTCCATTGTTAATCAGTGACGGATAAAAGTCTTTGGAAAAATTCCAAATTTTTAAATTAACTATATTTATTTATTTTGGTCATTATGGTATGAAATTCGAGCATTAACTATTAAATAAAAATTACATTAATTATTCACTCCCAACCCTAAGTAAAATATATAAAAAAAAATTAAAACTCAATAAATAGTTCTTAAATATATTTCTTATAAGCCTATAATTTATATAACTCATTTCCGGATCTCCGTTTATTTAAAATCACATAAGTTTAAATTTAACTTACTTAATATCAATCGGAACATCAAACGAGTATTACAATCATTTAATATTTATTTTTAATATACTTTATTTATATATAGAGATATATTTTAAATAATAATTATTATAATATCCTATTTTTATTTTATTACTTTTTTTAATAACAACAACATATGATATTTCAATTATATGTTCAATTATTATTTATATATATATGTATATATACACACATATTTATTTACAATTAATTGTTCGTGAATCGTCGAGATGGTCAAAGGGTAATTGATTACATCAATGAAATTCCAAAATTTTTGAGATTCAACTTTACAAACGTTGCTTATCGTGTTGGAAACATATAAAGATTAAGTTTAAATTTGGTCGAAAATTTGCGGGTCGTCACAGTGGTAGTGGTGGTAAGTTCTAACTCCGAATTTCAATTGTTTGATTTGATGTTCATATTAGGGTTTGAACTTGTAAGTTCTTGAGAAAACCCATCTAGCTCATTATTGGAAGTTTGAAGCTAGTAATTGGTGTTGTTGACCCTTGTTGGTGGATTTTGGGTTAGTTGATGATTTGACCATGTTTAGGACTTGTAATTCGGGTTTAATCACTAGGTTTAGTGATTATGGAAGTATTGGAATCCTTTTGGGTGTATTTGAAAGACTAATTTTGAAATAGGTCAAAGTTAGGGTTTATGAGTCAAATTGGGGAAGACAAGTATTTAATACTTGTGTTTTGGTTTGATTGGCGTTATAGGGCTGATATCGGCTAAAAAGTCACGCTTTACCCCGATATTGAGGCCCAAAAACAATAAAGTTCTAAGCTTTATCGCCAAAATACTCGCTTTGTCAGAAGAAATTGAAGATCAAGTGATTACAAAGGCGGTGCAAAAAGAATCAAAAGAATCGGAGCTAAAATAAAGATTCTAGAGCGAGAACGGTGAAAGACGAGAAACCAAGCTACGATCAAGGAAATCAAGTTACAATCCAGTGAAAAGCAGCTAGCCAGGGCAGACCATACGGCTTGCCAATGTGAAAAACGGCCTACCATACGGCCTTGGCAAACGAGCATGCCAAAAGGCCTGCCTAGCCATACGGCCTGCCGGTAGTATACAAGCAAAAATCAAGTCTATTTAAAGGGTTTTTGTCATCCATAATTACACACACTTCAATTCACTTCTATCTCTCTCTCTCTCTCTCTCTCTCTACAATACTAGTCATATTTTCAAGGTCTTTGACTCCGTACGAGAAACCTAGTATCCGGAGAAGAACGCCGAAGATTGTATTAGGAGCGGTTTGGAGTTTGAAGTTGTCACTTTTGTATTCGGAACTCGTTTAATCTACTGGTACTTCTATCCTTTGTCTTTATATAATGTCTTTCATTATTATGCTTTATGATATTGTTGCCACGATTAGCGAGTAGTTAACTTTAGTGTATGTTATGACGTAGTCAATTATAATGCCGAAATAGTATTATGGTTTGTGTATGTGTCAAGATGCTTTCCAATTATGCTTTAAATTAATCACTTTTCCAACTAATAGAATGTAGTTATTGGCTCTGATATTGGGAAGTCGCGAACCCCGATTCAGAGTACACTATATGTGTCACCCCTTGGTAAGAGAAGTCTATCGGATACAACATAAGTTTGACTGAGGCACACCGGTTGTAGTAAGTCCACGCCTTGGATTCCGACCGAGGACTCTTTCGTAGTGAAACATCTAACTAGGCCTATAGTACATTATCGGTCTTAGACCATGCTAGTGTAGTCACCAAGGCCATGGAACCCGGTCAGTGCTGATTAGTACACTTCACCATAACGCGATCTCAAGCATTGCACCTCGCTTGAGGGATTCTTAGTTAATTAAGAAACTGTTTGTTTACACACATAAAGGATTGGACCGTTACAAAAACCGAACGTGTTCATGGAAGTCAAACCTGACTTGGCCATGGTGTTCTTTATAGTTGAACTCTTTTTAAGGGCCTAACTATATTTTTAAACCCAATCATTAACGAAAGCATCGAAACACATCACATCTCTCGGATATGGCATACCCTGTATTCTACTATGCTTAAGAAAGTTTAGACCCTTTTGGAATATTAATACGTCACCCAACTGAGTCGCTCAATTGGATGAGCCGTCTGAACGTGTATGCGTGTAGTCAGACTGCACGAGCGTCGGGGGTAAGGGACATTGTTGTCTATTCAGAATCTTCAAGCCTAATGCATTACCCAGTGACATATCTTATGACCGGGGCGTTTGGACTAGTGTAATGAATACAAGGTCACTACCTATTCATTAGCCAGCATTCCATAATCTCGGCAAAGTAACTGATGAAACCATAGTATGCACTTGCTTTAACCTTATCTGAATTATAGATTTTATCGCATTTACTTTATTTTATCTTATAAACTAGAAAAACCCAAAATTAGGTAACAAACCACTACTCCTTCAATTTAGGATTATCTTAAGCTTTAGTTATAGGTTTGTTTCTACTGATATTTTAAAAATTTGACCCTAGGTCATACTTCCCTTACTCACCATAATAAGGAGTAGTACGATTTAGGCCCCGCTAAATATAAATTTAAAACCATTGCTCTCTCTCTCTCTCTATCTCTCTCTCTCTCTCTCTCTCTCTCTCTCTCTCTCTCTCGATAAGCTGATTCTGACGCCTTGCTGCCCAACGACACCGCATAAATAAAACCGTCCATTTTGGCCATATCAGGAGAGAGTAAAGTTTTTGGCGCCGCTGCTGGGGAACTGGTATCAGACAATACTGCTTTTATCAAACCTATTCGCAAGCATTTAGTGGTGTCTATGAAAGGCAATAATACACAGACTTGGTTATTGGATTTTCCGAAGAGTCTCCAATTATATTGGAACCAAAAGGATCCTGCCTCTCCGTAGTCGGCCTGGCACTTAGTTTGTTGAATAGTTCGTGCAAAGCTCTGTTATCAAAATACCAGGGAATCAGTAGCAAGAACCAAAAATATATTTAAACTTAGGATAATTACCTTAGATTACTTTAGATTACCTTAGATTAAGATCACTTTATTTTACTCTTAGGTTAAATAAGGAACTTAGCTTAACAACCTAAAATTTAAAACAAAAGGGCATACTCAGTGTATGACCTAAACCCGATATAGACCAGGGCCGTTGTTATTCGTCCCTGATCTAGACGCAATAATCTCTAAAGCACACAAAGAAGAACGAATCAGAAAATGAATGGAAATATGCGTTACTCTAGCAGAAAACAACAAACCCTCGATTGAAAGTCGAGGAGGACCAACCAGATTCTTAGAGATTCAAGGACACTCGCTCGAGTTAAAACATCACATCATACAACTCATCCAAAATGGCTATCAATTTCATGGACTACCGAATGATGATCCTGACTCTCACCTTGATAAATTCATATCTCTTTCAAACTCCTACAAACAGCCAGGGATAGTGTCATGACCCGGAAAATTTCGACTAATTTTATATCAAACTCTCGATACGATATTATATTTTTGACACGATAAGTAAAGTCTGATAAGGTTGAGTCTCAAAAATTTTGAACTGTTTCATATATTCATTTGACCTTCGACTATTCCTGACGATTCACGAACCACTATCTGTAAATAAATATATATATATATATATATATATATATATATATATATATATATATATATATATATTAATTTGAAATAGAAACTTATATGATTTAATTCATTTGTGTAAATAAAATAATATATGATATTACTATAACTATATATATATATATATATATATATATATATATATATATATATATATATATATATATATATATATATATGATTTAGAATTTATTTAATAAACGCTCGTATCATTCTTTTGCCATCTTGATAGTTATTAATCAAGTTAAAAACGAACTTATGTGATTTTAAAATAAACGGTGATCCGAAAATGAGTTATATAAATTTTAGGCTTATTAAAAATATATTTAGAAGCTAATTAATAAATTTCAACACTTTTTATATTTTACCCAGGATTGGGCGTGGACAGTGAGTTAATGTTTGTTTAATAATTTATGATCGAATTTTATACCATAATCACTGAAATAAATAAAGATATTTAATGTAAAAATTTAGGATTTTTCTGAATACTTTTATCTGCCAATGATTATCAACGGAGTACGAATTTCAGTCCGTAAATGAAATAGTAGACGATGGCTAACTTAATCACACGTTTATATTTTAAATTTCATTATAATTAATATTATATTATTATTATTATTATTATTCCGTGTCTTTGAATTATGAAATGCATAATTGAAATAGGTTTACTGTGATTTTATGAGATATTTTGTTTACTGTTTTACTTTGGAACTTAGTTCACCAAGTGCACTTACCTGCACATATATAATATACATATATACCCACTTACATGTAAACTATCAAACCACATTATTCCATCTTCTACAATCACGAACGTACACCATCTTCATCACCCAACTGGATCACGATTAAACTATCACTTAACTACTATTCGATGAGTCATGAACCACTCAAACCCATCACCCAAATCATTTACTTCAGTCCTCTTCAACTACACTCACGAACACCCCAAAACCAAATCATAATCGTGAACTTGTTGCTACAAATCTTTCTGTTTCTAAATGGCAGTCGGTAACAACTCAAACGGTCACCACTACCAACAACACACCATCACCTTTCACCATCATATTTTTACAATCACCATCGAAATCACCGTATCACCTCCACCATAAAACCCACTGTATGCGGCTACTATTTTTTTCTGTTTTGTGCAAACCACAAACCACCACTCGTATCGTCACCTTTATCACTAACATCAAACAACCACCATCAGAGAATCACTACAACTAGCCACCTCCATCGACAAACCACCACCCACTGCTTTTCTATCTGTTTCAGCTGCAAGAAATACCACGACAACCACCTGAACCCTACGACTGCTACGGCTGACATTCCCTGTTTCTGTTCAGTTATAGACTTCAAACAATCCCACAACCTCAATAACCGAACACCATCAACTAATCACCATCATCAAACTCACATAACCTACTTCTGTTTTCCTATTTCGAATCACCTCCATAACCATCGAGCCTCTAATGCTCGATTTCCTTGTATCCTGTTTAAAGTCCATCAAGAACAACACAATCACCACCCATTAACACCTTAAACCTGCCACCACAATCACATGAACAACCAACCATCTCCTGCAACCCTCTTCACCATCATCTCGCATACATCTATACAAGAGTGTTTTCTGTTTCCTTGCAGCCCTATTCGAACTCAAATCCAAACACCACCATCGAACCTCCCGGATCACCTTCAACCATAAAACCCATTTAAACACCATATTGGACTGCTACAGCTACTGCACTATACTTCTGTTTCACCTTACAACTGCTATTTTTTTTAACAAATACGAGAAGAAAGACAAGGAATAATAGCTATTGATGCTATGTTTTTTTTCCAGTTTTGTTTCTATATCCTATTAAATGAAGATCGATAATGTTATGAGTGATAATGATGCACTTGTGCTTTTGATTACCAGGTGAACCCCACACCCACTAAACATGTCGAACAATTGATTTAAAACATGCTGTTGGGTTTTTAAATCCATTTAAACAAATAAACACTTGAAACTTGAGCTATTAGACAAAATCCTACTACGTGTATTTACTTGTTCTTGGGCCGTTTAAAAGAATATACAATAAGGGGACTATTGGGCCGAAATGACTGTTGGGCCAAAATGACTGTTGGGCCAAAATTACTATTGGGACAGATTAATGATGATGATGACGGGTTAAAAGATTTTAGGTTGCGAGTTTAATCTGAAAATAAAAGCAGAGGAGTGGTTTGGAAAGGAATTGTTTAAGGGAGAGGTCTTGGGTTCAAGCCTGGGCAAGGGCAGTTATTTCTTTTTAGAGTTTTTTTTCTTGTGAGGTAGTATTATTACTCTTATAGTTATTATTATTATTATTATTATTATTATTATTATTATTATTATTATTATTATTATTATTATTATTATTATTATTATTATTATTATTATTATTATTATTATTATCATTATTATTAAGTATTAAGTGTTAGTATTATTAAGTATTAGTTATTATTATTATTATTATTATTAATAGCACTATTATTATCATTACTATTATTATTATAAGCATTATTATTATTATTATTATTATTATTATTATTATTATTATTATTATTATTATTATTATTATTATTATTATTATTATTATTATTAATATCATCCTTATTAACAAAAGTATTATTATTATTATAGATATTATATTTATTATTATTATTATTACTATTATTATTATCATTATCATTTTTATTAAAAGTATCATTAATATTAAGGATTATCATTAATATTAAAGTTATTATTATTACTAAAACTATCATTAAGATTATTATTATTATTATCATTATCATTATTATTATTATTTTCATATTAAAAATATTATTATTACAAATAAATATTTTCTATATAAGAGTATATTTATTACAACTACCATAATATTACATATAATTATATATATTAAAATTATTTATATAAATATTTACATATAACAAATTATTGATTTTCAATATAATATTAATCATATACATACATACATACATACATACACACACACATACACACACACACACACACACATATATATATATATATATATATATATATATATATATATATATATATATATATATATATATAACTGTATAAATATTAATTATTTTAAATATATATACAAATTAAATATATAAGATATATAATCTAAGATATAATATATAAATTGTTCGATTACCATTATATGTGTTAATATATATATATATATATATATATATATATATAAAAATGATATAGGTTCGTGAATCCGAGGCCAACACTGCATTGTTCAGTTCCGTCGTATGCATATTTTTACTACAAAATATCATATCGTGAGTTTCATTTGCTACCTTTTTAAATGCTTTTGCAATATATATTTTTGGGACTGAGAATACATGCGCTGCTTTCATAAATGTTTTATGAAATAGACACAAGTAATCGAAACTACATTCTATGGTTGGATTATCAAAACCGAATATCGCCCCTTTTAGCTTGGTAGCCTAAGAATTAGTTCGGACGTTATAATTTTTTTTTTTTGAAAAGCAAGAAGGACTTATATTAAACAATCACGAATAGTACATGGTTGACTGGGCAACCTTAACAACACAATACATCACGAAAGAAATAGAGAAAACAAATTACACCGCCCTAAGCTAATTGCAAAGATTGCAACTAACATAAGAGAGAAACTAAGGTTGTGAGAACCATTGAAGCCAATCCATAATATGACCCTTGCAACGTTGTGAAATCCAATCGTATGAAAGAACTTGAACCTCGCTAAATAAAGATGGGACGTTCTCGAGCTTATTCTTGAACACCTTTGCATTTCGATTCTTCCATATAATGTAACAAACCACCCAACAAACCGCTTGCCATTGGTTACTTTTGTGATCATGTGCTACGTAGCCGAAGGTACCATTAAAAATATCCTCATACCCGAATAAAGCCGAATTATACCCCCACCATTTAAGGACTTTCGCCCATATGTCTTTGGCCATTTGACAAGAAAAAAGTATATGTTCCACCGTCTCAATGTCACCATCACAAATCGGACATCTCACGCTGTTCAAATCGATGCCCCGTTTATCTAACTCGAACCTTACCGGTATACGACCTAATCTCGCCCGCCAAATAAACACCTCTACTTTTTTTGGAACCAAACCATTTAGCAACGACTCAATTGAATTAACCGCACGTGGTAGGATGACTTTGTCCACTAGAACCGAACAGTCCTTGACCATATATGTACCCTTCGAATTGAGATTCCAGCTCCAACAGTCTTTTTTATCTTCGATCAGCTGCAAGTTCCGAACAGTATCTCGCAATTCAGTTAGTTCACTATTCGTTCGTCCCATAGGTGGATAGGCCCAATTGCCGAGCCCATCTCCCTTAAATTCTTCGGTTTTGTTACTGATGTTGATATCTTTGTCAATCTCGAGCCTGTATAATCTTTTGAATTTGTCTTTGAGGCTTGCGTTCCCCACCCAAATGTCATTCCAAAAAGAGGTGCTTTTCCCGTCCCCGAGCAAGCGTATGAAAGACTTAGAGAAAGAAATCCCTAACCCATCCACATGATTTCCTGCAACACAAATAGAATTCCAAAGGCTAGCGTTTGGTTTTCGAACAAGCCCGTTTCCAAGCACAAGACCTCCATTAGAACCATAAATGCTACGAATTACGGCGACCCACAAAGTGTTAGTTTCGGTTTTAAACCTCCACCACCACTTACAAAGAAGAGCTAAATTTTTACTTTTTAAGGACATGATATTTAAACCTCCTTCTTCGTGAGGAAGAAGGATTTTTTCCCACTTAACCCATGACATTTTAGAGTTAGAACCCGTCCCGCCCCAAAAAAATTTCCGTCTCACACTCTCGAGAGAATTTAGCACACAAGTAGGGGCACGAAAGAGCGAGAAGTAATAGAGAGGTAGGCTAGAGAGAACCGACTTAACTAAAGTTAACCGTCCACCGAATGAAATCATTTTTGCTCTCCAGTCCGCTAACCTCTTGTTAAATTTCTCGATCACCGGGGACCAATCATTCAATTTCTTCATCTTATTACCAACGGGAATACCCAAATACATGAAAGGCAACCGACCTGCAAGACATGAACACCAAGACGCAAGAGCTTCCATGTTATCATTACTAATGCCTATCCCAAATAATTGACTTTTATTATAATTAACCTTCAACCCCGAAGCCCGTTCAAAACATTCCAACAAGTACATTAAATTTCGCGCATTACGTCTACTCCATTCGCCAAAAAAAATCGTATAGACCTTGACAAGTCCCATTCGGGTTACGAATGTTTTAGTACTTCGATCGATATATACTGATTGCAACGACCGGTATATAGCATACTGATTGCGATTGAGCCGGTATGCGGGGGGATATTCTATATGCATCCTGTCAGTTCGGTTACCAAGTGTTCACCATATGAATGATTTTTATGCAGATTGCTATATACATGCATGATGTTTATGATAAATGGAAATGAAAATCTTGTGGTCTATTAAAATATTGAAATGATTGTTATGATAAACCTATGAACTCACCAACCTTTTGGTTGACACTTTTAAGCATGTTTATTCTCAGGTATGAAAGAAATCTTCAGCTGTGCATTTGCTCATTTTAAAGGTATTACTTGAAGTCATTCATGACATATTTCAAAAGACGTTGCATTCGAGTCATTGAGTTCAACAAGATTATTATTAAGTAGATGACGGATTAAGTCATTTATAGTTTGGATATATTATGAGATGGTATGCATACCTGTAAACTTTCGTTGTAATGAAAGTTTGTCTTTTAAAAACGAATGCAATGTTTGTAAAATGTATCATATAGAGGTCAGTACCTCGCAATGGGACCAGATGTTATTGTATTCTGTAAAGACCCGTCCTAATCCATAAGGACGAATACAATAACATATGGTTACATTGGGAGGTATTTGACCTCTATATGATACATTTTACAAACATTGCATTCGTTTTTAAAAGACAAACTTTCATTACATCGAAAGTTGACAGGTATGCATACCATTTCATAATATATCCAAAATATGAACGACTTACCAATAATCATCTTGAACTCAACGACTCGAATGCAACGTCTTTTGAAATATGACATGAATGACTCCAAGTAATATCTTTAAAATGAGCAAATGCACATCAGAAGATTTCTTTCAAACCTGAGAATAAACATGCTTACAAGTGTCAACCAAAAGGTTGGTGAGTTCATTAGTTTATCATAATCGATCATTTCCATAATTTTAATAGACAACAAGATTTCATTTTTTCCATAAATATACATCTCATATCAGGAATTTTGCAAACTGCATAGAGATAAAAATCATTCATATGGTGAACGCTTGATAACCGAACTAACAGGATGCATATAGAATATCCCCATCATTCCGGGACTCTCATCGAATATGATAATCGAAGTACTAAAGCATTCATAACTCGAATGAGACTTGTCAAGGTCCATAGATCTATCTTTAGAATTCACCTCAATTGGTGGCAATTATAATAAACACCAATTCTTAGGCTACCAAGCTAAAAAGGGGCATATTCAATTCGATAATCCAACCATAGAATGTAGTTTCGATTACTTGTGTCTATTTCATAAAACATTTATAAAAGCAGTGATTGTATTCTCAGTCCCAAAAATATATATTGCAAAAGCATTTAAAAAGGGAGCAAATGAAACTCACAATACTGTAATTCGTAGCAACAATGCAAATGACGGTACTGAACAAGTGCAGGGTTGGCCTCAGATTTACGAACCTATATTAAGTATATATATTTATATGATGGTCAAAATCTGTCTAATAAGTTAGGTCAAGTCGTAGTGTATCACAATCCTAATGCTCGAGATCGATATGCAAAAATCAACAAAAGTCGTCTAATCCAAAAATGACTTTCAAAATCTATACATGTTTATTATATAAGTTAAATATAGTTGTTTTATATATATTTAAATATATTTATCAGATTTTATTAAAGTAAATAATACAAGTTATTTATTAATAACTAAAAATTTATATATGATAAAAATATACTTTTATATATCTTACGTAATAAAATTTATAAAGTTCACTTAATATCATAAAAATATAGTAGTATGTATTATTAATGTAATTATATTATGTGTGGTAAAAATACTTTTGTATCGCATATTTATTTGATAAAATAATATTGATAATAATAATAATAAGTAAAAGTTGTATTATTTTGTAATAATAATAATATTAATTATTTTAATAATAAATAATAATATTTATATTTACAATAATAATACTATTGATAATAAATAATAATCTTTTGTATTAATACTAATGTAATAATATTACTAATAAAAATATTATAATCATGTTAATAACTATGATAATAATACTAATAATAATAATTATAATATTACTAATGATAATACTAATAACTATTATAATGATAATAATAATCATAATATTAATTTTAATAATAACCTTAGTGATAATAACGATAGTATTAATAATATAATAAATTTTTTTAATGATAATACTTATATTGATAACGATAATGATAATAATAATAACGACAATAATAACGAAGATAGTAATAATAATAATATTCATTTTAATAATAATACTAAAATTTATGATAATTCAGTTGACTCTATCTTTTAATCCGTTCATCGAAACCATACGCTTTCTAAATGCAGCTTTCCAACTACATGCATATCATATACCTTATCTTAGTAGCATATGTATTAAATTCATGATTTCTCATAAAAAATTTAACGACGAAACTAAGCATACAAGCATGCATAATCATATATATTCGAGCACTAGTCAGGGATACACTATTAATATGTAAAAGATAGGATATGAGTGCTGACGTATCAATATTGAGATTCAATATTGCAGGAAAGTACGTAGACTCAACGAAAATGATAAAACACTAGTTTGACCTCGCGAGCAATACCCTCGAACAATACCTATGACCTCCTTAGCAATAACCCATAACTTCCTTAGCTTTGACTCACTCGAAAACCATTTTTGAAATTGTTTGGACATGACCTCGTCGTAGTATTTTATGTATAATACTAGTAATACTAACACTAATAATAATAATAATAATATTAATAATAATATTAATCTTAATAATAATAATATAAATATAAATATCAGAGGGAGTAATATATGAATGTGTGTGTGCCTCAAATCTGATTTCGATCGAGCTTTATACAAAATTTCTGGCCAAACACCTCATGCGATCGCATGAGTTTATAGGGGGATTCTCATGCGATCGCTTAGCCCCTTGTGACAGCTTAGATTCGTTTAACATTTTCCTACCGACAGATTTATTATATATTTAATATATATATATATATATATATATATATATATATATATATATATATATATATATATATATATATATAATTTATATAATTATATATATATTATATTATATTTATGTGCATAGTTAAAACATAAAATTAGTTCCGATGACATGTACGTTAGAAAACGGTTTATGACTCAGTTCTGGTTTTTCGAACGTTATCTGATACGCGGAGAAAACTAGTACTTTACGTCTCGCGACACGTACCTTTATCAATAATTAGACATAAATTATCAATAACCTATATCTCTTAAGTGTAACTTGAATGTTCGAGTGTTTTGGTCATTTGCTTCAATAAATCGTCGCCTCGTTATATATATATATATATATATATATATATATATATATATATATATATATATATATATAATAGTATTATTTTAAATCACAACGTTTTATGTTAAGGTTAATATTATATTTTATCATTTTGTAAAATATAAATATATTCATTTTGAAATATAATTTATATCTATTAGAAATATCTATTTAAATATATATTTAGTTTTTCAAAACTAATTATATTCAAATCTCTTTATCGAAACGTTACAATAATAAAAGTCTACTATTTCGAAGAATGATTTAATGTATTTGAACTAAATCGAATAATTATAATTTGGTGTTCCAGAATCAGTTATACTCCAATCAAAAGGTTTTCATCTATATCGTAAAAAGTTTTCAATATTATGAAAACTAAATAATTAATTTGACAAGAGACACGAGGTAATCATTGCAAAACATGCTTTTGAAAATTAAACGGGAATCTCCATTAACTTTTGACTAACTCTCGTTAATGACACTTTTGTTCTTACTTGTAAATCACTTTACCAAATATTCCAAATACCGTTAAAAGAAATGGTTTCCTAAATCAAAGTGGACCTCTCAACAGAGACCCGTAATCATATCACCATGTATCTGGTAAATCAATCAGTTGATATTATCTTCTAATTACATCGATAAACATATTGAAACAAATACATTTATGTAAAGTATTATACATTTAATACTTTATTAACGTTTTCAATTAGTGTAACTATATATTATATATACATATCTATATACACATAAATGTTTGTGAATCGTCGAGCACGGTCAAAGGGTAATTGATTACATGAATATAATTCCAAAACTTTTGAGACTCAATATTACAGACTTTGCTTATCATGTCGGAAACATTAAATTATATAAAGATTAAGTTTAAATTTGGTCGGAAATTTCCGGGTCGTTACAGTACCTACCCGTTAAAGAAATTTCGCCCCGAAATTTGATCGAGGTCGTCATGGCTAACCATAAAAATGTGTTCATGATGAATGTGAGTTGACAAATAGAGTTTTATCATCATTGAGTAATATAAATAAAACAATTTGATTACGCGAAGAGTATAAGTGAAGCTATCACAAAAGAGTGAAATGAGTAAATGCATATTCGTTTTAACCAGTGACGTAGTCACGGTTGATTTCTGGAATTCAAGGGATTTAGAGGAAATCTTCGTAATAAGATTTGATTCTTCGGTAATTAAGGAAATTAGGATCCTCTTTGGTCAAATGCGATAATCTATCTTGATTGCTCTGTCTGATATTTCACTATAAATCCACTCCCTTAGTTTCCTTATTTCGACAGCTCACATCTTCTATTCTTTCTTCCTCAATTCATACTTTAAAACATTCGTCAATATTCTCCATCCAGTTCTGATTCTTGATATACTCCTAACTTTCATATCTGTCATTCTTCTTTTTCATCTGCCGCCAGAAGAATCCATTCACTTCTACTATACTCTTAGTTTTATAGTGTTTTTAGTTCTTCCATGTCTTTATATTGCTATACGCATTGATATACACGGTTTGTAATTTCTGGGTTATTGTTGAGCTTTATATCCTCCCTTATATTTTGGAGTCTCTGCTTCCGTCTTTCTATAATCATTGACATCCACAGTTGCTGCAATTTATACCCCCATTTCTCCTTTGAAGCTTCATGCTTTTATTTTCTCTTCTCGAACTTCGTGTGAAGCAAGTAATGGTCCAGAATTCGTAGGTATGGGGTTTCGAATGAACATGACTAATGTTTTAGGAGAGAAATTGTAATAGCACGATCTTGATTTGTCAACTTACCAGAGTTTAAGAGAAAAGATAGAACTATCAGGGAGATATGTTCTTGATATGTTTAGAGATTTGATAGAATGTAAGAGTCGCGTAATATGGCACATGATGACGTTATGGTCTGTGAATCATCACGTTCTATTAGAAACTCAGCATGACTTACTGTAATATAATCATGTTGATCAAGTGTCATTATATTATACTAACTCATGCTTCAGTTCCCAACACTATGTAGCAACCCGACCAAATCGTCAATGACGACGCCGTCTACTTAGGTCCCGTTACGTGGTCATAAGTCTTTAAAATGACGTTTGACCAAAACATATCGCATTCATTTCAGATGTAAAGAATTTTCAATTTTACAAAAGTAGTTCTACAACGAGTTACGTTACAAAGTTTATAAGTACAAATGAAACCCATGCGACACAAGTAAATGTAAAGTCAAGAGATGCTCCATGTATGCATGTATACTCGACATCCAAACAAGTATCAAAAGTGAGCGGAAGCATGTATCATATCATTCAAGAACCTGAGAAAACATATAGAAAACTGTCTACGAAAACGTTGGTGAAATCATAGGTGTAGTAATAAACGTTGTTTTTAAACCACAAGATTTTGGATTTCCATAACGTAGATTATCCAAATCATTTGCATTCCAAAAGTGTTGTTATACGCGAGCACTCAATTATCAAGACTTAACCAACGTTACCCCATCACACAGTGTTAGAACCTACACTAAAACACGAAAATATATTTCATCCGCATAACGGTAGCGAACCGTCCGAATGAGGGTTTGTCAAACCCATATGGATCCATACAACATAAGTTCTCGCTTACACCCGGCAAGTGTAACTAATGATAATCGAAGTGAGGCATTTCGTTCTAAACTCGCACGTGAAATGTTTGTTTTCGTACTTGTGTTCAAAGCATAAAAGTATGTAGTATAAAACTGTATATGTTTCTCATCCCATGATTTAAAAGTATAAAAGTTATTGAAAGATGGGACTATGATCTCACCTCGAGTGCACGAGTAATAAAGGTACTTCACAAAGTAAATGTGTGCACGAAAGTTGTTTAGTCTTGACCTAAACAATTAGGGTTGTATCAATAACGGTAAACACGATCAGTCAAAGATGTTCAATTAGTCCTATGGCTCGTTAAGACTCGATCATAATAGCATGTGAATCAAATTGTCATGTTTCATGTAAGGTACAAGTATAAAAGCATGTTAGAATGATTGCACAAATATTTGGTTAAGTTTGATTAAAAGTCAACTTTGGTCGGTCAAAGTCAACGAAAAAGTCAACACGTTCGGGTCGGGTCCCGAACTATTTTTCTGAGGTTTTTATTCATATATAAGCATGTTAGAACAAGTTACATGTGAATCGGAGGTCCATAGCGTGCCAAACATTTTTCATATTTTGACCATGTAGGTCAGAATCAAACTACGCCTATTGTCACGCCGCGATAAAAGCTGGCCGCGCCGCGGCGAATAACGGGTGCTGGTACCTGGTCAGTCTCAATTGTCTAAGTCCCAAACCAAAATTCAAACAAACATGAAACACAAACCGTAAACACTTAGAACTCGTATCTTATATCGTTAGAAAGGTAATTTGACAAAGAACACAATTAAATACATTTCACCAACCAAAAAACATCATTTTCAATAACCGATTTCTCGTCAAGTGGTCATTAAAGGTCTATTTTCAGAGTTTCAAGTTCTCAAAACTCATTTTAAGATTCGGGAATCCAATTCACACATATGGTATGCCGTTTTGAAGGTAATGAAACATACATTACAACTAAATAGTTACTAATAACATTTCATGGCATTCAAAACATCAAAAGTTCATTTTAGGCTTATCAAACCCTAACCAAAATTCACAAAAATCACTAATCATGTATTTGAAGTTTTCTTAATCAACCTACGCATCAAAACGAAGCTAGTGATACTAGTAACACAATTAAAACATGAACTTAAACAATTTAACAACATTAACTCATCCAAAATCAAAGATTAAGCAAACCCATTTTCAAGTTCATGCTAGTTACTCCAAAACAACAAATCGAGCATACAAATCATATATTCATGTTAGACTTGAGCCATAGACACTAATTAACAACTTTATAATTCAAAAACATCAAGAACACAAAAACTAGTGATTTTAGAAAGTTACCCAAATGAGATGAAATTGGTATCGAGTTGTAGAGGATGAAGAGAGGATTCCAAATATGTAATTTGTTTTGTTGCTAGCCTCCTAATCCGAATTTAGATGATGAATTCTTGTTTTGAAGATTGAGAGAAAAATGGTGAAAGTATTTAAGAAAAGGGAAATGAAATGGAAAATGAAAGAAAGAGGTGGGTGTTGACCACTTTGACCTAGTCAAAGGTTTGGTCTTTTGGCAAGTCTAGTCCCTCTAGTTTATAAGCGGGTGCGTGAATTACCTAAACGAGATATTTTAGATACGCACATTAATGGGAGATGTTATAATCCAATAACGAAAATTATTAAGAATGTTAGCTAACGGAGGATACGAATCTAGTCACGAAGGATATTATTTAAAATAAAAGATGGGTGTTAAAATAATTTAACGGAAAATGCGGGATGTTACATTACCCACACCTTAAAAGAAATTTCGCCCCGAAATTTAGTTGGAAGTAATAGTCGATGTCTCTTACTCGAGACCTAGCATTGTCAATCCTACGAATGAGTGAAGGTACTTCCTTGGGCGTTTCCACGATTCTGGATAGTCGGGGTTTACATCGTATTAAGGCTTGATTTTACGATCCACAATTTCAACCGGTCTTTCTACGAAGAGGAGTTTGTCATCGATAGTAAGTTTATCTATAAGAGTAGCACGTTCCTGTTTCGCAGGACACGTCTCTAAGTTTGTTACATGGAACGTAGGGTAAACGGAAACTTAATTGAGTCAGAAGTTCTAAACGGTAGGAAGCGGTTCCAATACGCCCCAAGATTTCAAAAGAATCAATATTGCGGATATGACTCTCCTCGATTTCCCGAAACAGATTACACCTTTCCAAGGTGCGGTTTTTCAATATTACACGGTTACTGACTTGGGATCTGGAAGGTTTACGTCTAACATAGGCATAGTCCTTTTGGCGACTACGGGCCGTCTTGAGCCCTTCTCGAGCTTGAACTATCTCAACGGTCATTTCTGGGATGAATTTTAGATCTGATGATTTGCTTGTCACCTACTTCGGTCCAACGAATAAGAGAACAACAATTGTGGTGCTGTAATGTTTCAAAAGGTGCGGCGTTAATATATGAGTGGTAACTACCGTTGTAAGAGGGATCAACTAAAGGCGACAATACAAGTTTGTAACATGTCTTTCGAAGATTTGAATTGTACGTTTGCTTGGTCCGTTGGTTTGTCGATGATACACGGTACTCATGTTTAAACGTGTTCCTAAATCTTCTTATAAAACTAGAAATGAAACGAGTATTTCGATCCGAGATAAATGACAATGGTACACCGTGTTGTAAAAGAATCCTCTAAAATATGCTTAAACAAGTTAGTTAGGGCTCGAAAGCGTTTGCTAGAACAAGTTTCTTATCGGCTACTGGAAAACGTTCGTAAGGGCTAGTCACCCTCGTGGCGAATACTAGTAATACACGAAGAGTCTCTCTCTCCATTGAGGATTTAGATAAAAAGGTTTCCTCATACGAAAGTATGAGCGAAAAAGATGCGAGTGAAGCGAGAACTTAGGATAGGATGAGTTTACACCTTGAGGTGGCCATGAGTTGAGGCTTGGAAGGGGAATGAGATAGTACGCGTATTTGTATAGTTCGGGGTTGGGTAGTAGTTAGCCGATTATTAGAAACACAAGGACGTTAAGTCAAAGAAGAAAGTGGTATCCTGGGATTGGGTGTTATCTTAAGTTCCAGTAATATCAGATGGAAATGGTGAAATAACAGAGTTATGTAACGTGGCACGTGATGACGAGAAGATTGTTCGGATTCATAATCAAGTATTTAAATTTTTGAGCAAATTAACGAATTTCAGTTTCCTTGATTTCGAGTCGAGAGTATGCCTTTCGGGCGTTCAAGTAGAAATATTTCCATATTTGAGTTCCATTGTGCTAAACGAATTTAGCTAGAGGTTTGTGTGAATAATTACGTTCAAGGTTCGGGTATGGAGAGGTTTAGTTTTTTTTTTTTCCTCAGTGAGTTAACGAGTTTAAAGGTCGTGCAACACGAGAAAAATCGGAAATGAATCTTCGGTAATAACCGGCGAGATCCAAGATTTTATGAATACAAGTCAGAGTCGTGAGGGTTTCCGATTACGCGTGGCTTCGATTTATGCGAGAATTGTAGTAATACCTTGACCACTAACAACATGGTCTAAAATTTGGACTTCGTTTAACCAAAATTCTCACTCGGAGAATTCGGCATAGAGTTGCTCTCGTCTCAAGAGTTCGAGCGTAAGGCGGTGATGTTGTTCGTATACTTGAATAAATTTGGACATCATTTAAATACGGTAACGGATTTGTTTAGATAAGTTTGCATACGCGGTTCAGGAGGTCTATGAATACGGACGGTGCCTTGGATAAACTGAACGGTACTAAAAGAAATTTATAACTATCGTAGCGAGTTCGGAAAGTGGTTTAGGAGACGTCGTCTCCCTTAACCCTCAATTGATGATAACCGGAACGGAGGTCGATTTGGAATACACACGGGATCCATGTAATTGATCATGAGGTCATTGATACGAGGAAAAGGATATCGGTTCTCAACCGAAATTTACTTAGTTCACAATAATCTATACATAATTGCAGGGAAACATTTCTTCTTAACGAATAGGTTTTGAGCTCCTTAGTTCTATAGGTATCAAGTCAGAATTTAAACTATCCACTCAATAAGTTTAACGTACACCCCCCGATAAAATTTATCGGTATGTAATAGTTTTCCGTTGGTCACTTGAATGGCGTAAGTAGTGTATAGGGAAAATGGTGAAGTTCAAAGAGTAGGCTCCTAGCCTCGAATACAAAACATTTATCGACACACGAATCGAACAAGTAAGAAACATGAGTTATTGAGAAGAAACGTACCCGTGACTAGTTCGTTGTCATCTCGGGCATCCTGGGTGCAAATGTTGAAAGTTCAACCGCGTGCATTGGTTTTAGCTTTATTCTTTGGGCATTCATTCCTAAAATGACCCGATTGGCCACATTTGTAGCAAATACCCGGCTTTTGTGTGTTGGGTCCCTTTTGAGTGACGGGGGCGATACTTCCACAATACTTGGCAATATGACCACTTCCTTGGCACCGATGGCAAACTAGTTTGCCACATTCACCAAAGTGATGCTTGTAGTATTTGTTGCAAAAAGGTCGAGTCCCGGCATAACTTTTCTTGCCGACGGAGGTGAAAGGTTCCTTGGCAAAGTTGTTGTTGTTGTCGTTGCTCGATTGGGGGGCTTCCCATTTTCTTTTGTTGTCACCCAACTCATCCTCGACTTTAGATGTCGGCACTTCAATTTCGTCCACCGTTTCGATCAATTGGCGGGCCATATTCAAGGCCTCTTGGTGATTAGCGGGTTTGGATGACATTACTCCTTGTTTGATGCTCTTGGGGACACCATCCATGTAAAGTTCAACCCTTAGAGACTCGGTGGTCACGAGGTTTGGGCACATCAAGGCTAGCTCAGAAAATCGTTGATTATAGGCCTTTAGATCATTCCCGCCCGCTTTTAAAGTTCTTAGCTCATGTTCAAGCTTACGGGTCTCTTCGCGCGGAAAGTATTCGGTGATCATCTTTTTCTTTAAGTCGGCCCATGAGAGAGTGTGGGCTTCATCCATACCCACCGATAGCACATACGTATTCCACCATGTGAGGGCGATACCGGCGAATGTGTGGGTGGAATATTTGACTTTGTCTTGGTCCCGACAACCACTTATGCTAAAAACGGCTTCTGTTTGCTCAAACCATCGGGTGAGCACAACCGGTCCCCCGGTCCCATCTAAAATGTGAGGTTTGCACCCCATGAAAGCTTTGTAGGAGCATCCCTCATTTGAATTACCGGCTCCATGATTGTTGCGGTTGTGGTTGTTGTTATTGATGTCGGAGGAGATACTAGCCATAGCCGCACCTATGGCGGTGGCTATCATGCGTTGAAGAGATTGTTCGGGTGTTTCGGGAGGAGTGCATCGACGAGCCATTGTTCCTTGAAAACACAAGAATATCGTCGATTAGTATTCTCAACAATACTAATCATGATATGGAATGATGATGTAGAGAAAATTTTCCTTGACTCACCTTCAATTCTTTATGTCATAATGTCGGAACGTCCATGTGAATCACCGTAATATAATCCCGAAAATTATATTACCCTGATTCACATGTGCATTTAACATTACTTCATAAGGTCAAGGTAGCGTGTCAATAAAATTTAACAACGTGAGATCAAGATCGAATAAGAGTTAGATATGATAGAAGAGTTCGAGTATAAATGCACAAGTAGTCAAGTAATTCCTACATCAAGTCTATATGCCGGTTGTAGTCTAGATCCACTAATGTACCCTATGAATCGGGGTTGACACCAATGAACTCTAAATCCCTACTACCAATGCTCTGATACCATCTGTAGCGACCCGACCAAATCGTCATTGACGGCACCGTCTACTTAGGTCCCGTTACGTGGTCATAAGTCTTTAAAATGATGTTTGACCAAAACATGTCGCATTCATTTCAGATGTAAAGAATTTTCAAGTTTACAAAAGTAGTTCTACAACGAGTTACGTTACAAAGTTTATAAGTACAAATGAAACCCATGCGACACAAGTAAATGTAAAGTCAAGAGATGCTCCATGTATGCATGTATACTCGACATCCAAACAAGTATCAAAAGTGAGCGGAAGCATGTATCATATCATTCAAGAACCTGAGAAAACATATAGAAAACTGTCTACGAAAACGTTGGTGAAATCATAGGTGTAGTAATAAACGTTGTTTTTGAACCACAAGATTTTGGATTTCCATAACGTAGATTATCCAAATCATTTGCATTCCAAAAGTGTTGTTATACGCGAGCACTCAATTATCAAGACTTAACCAACGTTACCCCATCACACAGTGTTAGAACCTACACTAAAACACGAAAATATATTTCATTCGCATAACTTTAGCGAACCGTCTGAATGAGGGTTTGTCAAACCCATATGGATCCATACAACATAAGTTCTCGCTTACACCCGGTAAGTGTAACTAATGATAATCGAATTGAGGCATTTCGTTCTAAACTCGCACGTGGAATGTTTGTTTTCGTACTTGTTTTCAAAGCATAAAAGTATGTAGTATAAAACTGTATATGTTTCTCATCCCATGATTTAAAAGTATAAAAGTTGTTGAAAGATGGGACTATGATCTCACCTCGAGTGCACGAGTAATAAAGGTACTTCACAAAGTAAACGTGTGCATGAAAGTTGTTTAGTCTTGACCTAAACAATTAGGGTTGTATCAATAACGGTAAATACGATCGGTCAAAGATGTTCAATTAGTCCTATGGCTCGTTAAGACTCGATTATAATAGCATGCGAATCAAATTGTCATGTTTCATGTAAGGTACAAGTATAAAAGCATATTAGAATGATTGCACAAACATTTGGTTAAGTTTGATTAAAAGTCAACTTTGGTCGGTCAAAGTCAACGAAAAAGTCAACACGTTCGGGTCGGGTCCCGAACTATTTTTCCGAGGTTTTTATTCATATATAAGCATGTTAGAACAAGTTACATGTGAATCGGAGGTCCATAGCGTGCCAAACATTTTTCATATTTTGACCATGTAGGTCAGAATCAAACTACGCCTATTGTCGCGCCGCGACAAAAGCTGGCCGCGCCGCGGCGAATAACGGGTGCTGGTACCTGGTCAGTCTCAATTATCTAAGTCCCAAACCAAAATTCAAACAAACATGAAACACAAACCGTAAACACTTAGAACTCGTATCTTATATCGTTAGAAAGGTAATTTGACAAAGAACACAATTAAATACATTTCACCAACCAAAAACATCATTTTCAATAACCAATTTCTCGTCAAGTGGTCATTAAAGGTCTATTTTTAGAGTTTCAAGTTCTCAAAACTCATTTTAAGATTCGGGAATCCAATTCACACATATGGTATGCCGTTTTGAAGGTAATGAAATATACATTACAACTAAACACTTACTAATAACATTTCATGGCATTCAAAACATCAAAAGTTCATTTTAGGCTTATCAAACCCTAACCAAAATTCACAAAAATCACTAATCATGTATTTGAAGTTTTCTTAATCAACCTACGCATCAAAACGAAGCTAGTGATACTAGTAACACAATTAAAACATGAACTTAAACAATTTAACAACATTAACTCATCCAAAATCAAAGATTAAGCAAACCCATTTTTAAGTTCATGCTAGTTACTCCAAAACAACAAATCGAGCATACAAATCATATATTCATGTTAGACTTGAGCTATAGACACTAATTAACAACTTTATAATTCAAAAACATCAAGAACACAAAAACTAGTGATTTTAGAAAATTACCCAAATGAGATGAAATTGGTATCGAGTTGTAGAGGATGAAGAGAGGCTTCCAAATATGTAATTTGTTTTGTTGCTAGCCTCCTAATCCGAATTTAGATGATGAATTCTTGTTTTGAAGATTGAGAGAAAAATGGTGAAAGTATTTAAGAAAAGGGAAATGAAATGGAAAATGAAAGAAAGAGGTGGGTGTTGACCACTTTAACCTAGTCAAAGGTTTGGTCTTTTGGCAAGTCTAGTCCCTCTAGTTTATAAGCGGGTGCGTGAATTACCTAAACGAGCTATTTTAGATACGCACATTAACGGAAGATGTTATAATCCAATAACGAAAATTATTAAGAATGTTAGCTAACGGAGGATACGAATCTAGTCACGAAGGATATTATTTAAAATAAAAAGACGGGCGTTAAAATAATTTAACGGAAAAATGCGGGATGTTACACACTACTTCAAAAATATTCGTATTTTAAATTCGAATTTTTCAGAATTTAGAAAATAGAACAATTTCTTTTATGATATAACACAGATAGGGTGAAAAAATGGATAATTTCATATAAGAATGAAATTATCTTCAGAAATATCGAGAATATTTATAATGAAAGATATGATGATATTTTAGAATTTCTAATATCGATGGATGATGAAGAAGATTTGTCCGTAAAGGTTTAGAGTCAGGAGCAAGGTATTCGTTAATGACTTCAGTAGATACTGAATCATTTGGATTCTTTGAAGGCAGGTTTAGTCTTTGTGATTTGTCCACAGCCTCCTTCATGGTTTGTTCAACCGTTTTTTAGTACCAAATTTTCTCATCTTCTGAGCCTTTTCAACACTCTACTCTTTATCATCAAACTTTCGACTGTTAAGATTGTTTACAGTTTTTGCTGCTGCTTCATCATTTTTTCAAAATTCGGAGAACTAGTTCGCAGTTTGGGGTGTTTTTCAGAAACTTCACATTCGAAGTATGTAAGTCTAGGATATATATATATATATATATATATATATATATATATATATATATATATATATATATATATATATATATATATATATATATATATAATTGATGACGTAGAATTGCCGCGAAATTCGAGAATAATGATTCAAGCTTTTTGATATGGCAACTACCGTTACAAGATGCAGATGAGTATATGATAGGGTTTCAATGAATAGTATAGTGACCTTTCGGAGGGTCTTAAGTCGAAGGTTAACGAAGTTGTTGGTACGTTTACTGTTAGTATGATGGAATATAAAAGGTTCCTCAGTAACAAAAACGTATATGTCAAGGTTACAAATATGAAAGGTCGTAGTTGACTTGTTGGAAGGGTAATAATACTGGATACTTTGAAAAGGAATTGCAAGGTTATTTTCGGTAAAAATAATGCCAATCAATCACAGATTTATGTTAAATCTTTTCTTGGTTCCGGGAGTTTTCAGGTGCATAACTATATGCACAAATCTTTCCTTTCGCATATAATGTGTGGTTGGATCATCCTCTCGATTGTTTCTTAATTGAGGTATTTTCAAGAATCATGAAGAGTTTGAATGTAGATTGTAACGAATTTTGAATGATACAAAAAATTGTTTTATGGGTTTAATGGATAGTAGTAATGTTCTAGCACAATTTTGAAGTCAAAGTATAGATTTGAAAAATGTAGGAATCTAAAAGTGATGATATCGGTTATATCTCGATTTGGATTCTGATCTGTTAAAGTCAGAATATGTAATCAAATTTGAATGAGAATGGTTATTCTGATGTTTATGAAAGAATATATGGTTGTGAAAGTAGTGAGTAAAGTTAATAATTATTGAATTAGAATCGAAAAATGTACAGTGTAACATATTAATTGTGAACTTAGATATTTCTCGGGTATTACCTACCCGTTAATTTTTTTTTTCACAATTAGTATTTTGTACAAAAGAATTTTATCACAGTCTTTATGAAAATACATACGTACATATATTTTCTTCAGATGTAATCATGAATTTAATTGATTTAACGGTAAATTAAACTCATTCGATTTATAGTTGAAATAGAATTGAATAATTTCTAAGACTTTAGAAGTTATATAATATTCGCGGAGTAATTCTTCAATATAAATGATATATCCCGGTGAATGATATTGATGCTTGTTGAATTCTTGTGAACTTCGTAAGACACGAATGACGTTTTCTAGAAAGTTTTGAGTATATCGAAAGTGTAAAATCAAACGTGTAATTGAATAATACACTTCGTTTATTATGAATCGGAATTTAGTGCATTGAAACAGAGATTGTAGTTAACGATGGTTAAGTCGTTAACGAAGGATGTACATCATTGCATATTAGTAATATGAATTAACCGAGTAGTATCTACCCTTATTCAATTCATACATAATAGCTTAGTACGAAAAGATATATTGTGATTTAAAAATATATATATATATAAAATATATGTATAAATTCTTTAGAAGAAATGAGTTAATACTTCATAACTCGTTATTACAATATATCCATTGGTGACGGTGGTGTTAATATCTGAGTTGGTTATGGAGTTTACGGAATTTGGGATTTTGCAGGCGTTGCTGGTGCAAGTGATACTGTTGATGATGCAGGCAGTATTGTTAGTGCTGATGATGCAGACGGTATTGCTATTAATGCTTGTGTAACATGGGTCATTTGTAAATCACGCACTATTCTGGTCAGGGTTTCTACTCATCTGATTTACGGTCAGAACTAGAAATAGTAATCTCTAAAACTTTTAGAAACTACATATTCTCTGCAGAATATTTCTTTGATGAATTGATGAATCGATACTTCATCATTTGTTGTTGTTGGTACTCTGTGGTGCTTATGATGTTGATGCTCAATGTACAAATTTTTGATGTGATATTGAGGTGTGGGATGCAGATGTGGTTGTTGGTGGTGGTAATGATCCTGTTGGTGTTGATGATGGTGGTACTGTTAATGCCGGTGATGCTGCTGGTGTTCGTGGTATTGAGGCTTGCGATGTAGATGTTGTTGGTGGTACTGGTGTTGCTGATGGTGCTTGTAATCTTTGCACCATATTCTCCAAAGCTAATACTTGAGCGCGAAGCTCGTTGACTTCTTCTATTATACCAGGATGATTGGTGATTCGGACGAGCGGATAAATAAGATTTAGAATCTGGGATAGTATATAATCGTGACGAGATACTCTGGAAATGAGAGAGAAAAGGGTGTTTCGAACAGGTTCTCCGGTAAGTGCTTCAGGTTCTTCGCCAAGAGGCGAATGTGGTGGATAGAAGGGATCACCTTCTTCCTGTCTCCAATGATTAAGTAGATTACGAACCCATCCCCAATTCATCTAGAATAGTTGATGGCTAATTGGTTGATCCATTCCGGTCACACTGCTTTCGGAGCTCGAGTGGAAATCCATATCGGAATAGCTGTCGGAATCCGAGGAACTCGAACTGGTTGAGGGATCCATCTCGTATGATCAGGGAAAGAATTTTTGGTATGAAATAGATTATAGGACTTAGATTTGGTATTTTTCAATACATAATTTACATATGTATATATAATACCAAAATCCCATAAATTACGGAGGAATCTTTGGAAGATGTCAGGCAAAGTTCACAGTAACAGATATGCTAAGATAAATTTGTCTATACACTATTTATGCAATAATGCAAGAAACGCGTCTAGACTTAAGAATGATAAGTAGGTATTTTCCGACTAGAAATGATAAGCAAAACTTTTTGACATGCAGACACGGTCGAAGTCCAGACTCACTAATGCATCTTAACAACTATCAGTTAGACACACTAATGCAAGACCTGGTTCGCTAAGACCACTGCTCTGTTACCACATGTAAAGACCCGTCCTAATCCATAAGGACGAATACAATAACATATGATTACATTGCGAGGTATTTGACCTCTATATGATACATTTTACAAACACTGCATTCGTTTTTAAAAGACAAACTTTCATTACATCGAAAGTTGACAGGTATGCATACCATTTCATAATATATCCAAACTATGAATGACTTAACAATAATCTTATTGAACTCAACGACTCAAATGCAACGTCTTTTGAAATATGACATGAATGACTCCAAGTAATATCTTTAAAATGAGCAAATGCACAGCGGAAGATTTCTTTCAAACCTGAGAATAAACATGCTTACAAGTGTCAACCAAAAGGTTGGTGAGTTCATTAGTTTATCATAATCGATCATTTCCAAAATTTTAATAGACCACAAGATTTCATTTTTTCCATAAATATACATCTCATATCAGGCATTTCACAAACTACATAGAGATAAAAATCATTCATATGGTGAACGCTTGATAACCGAACTAACAGGATGCATATTGATAATCCCCATCATTTCGGGACTCTTATCGGATATGATAATCGAAGTACTAAAGCATTCGTAACTCGAATGGGACTTGTCAAGGTCCATAGATCTATCTTTAGGATTCGCGTCAATTGGTGGCAATTATAATAAACACCAATTCTTAGGCTACCAAGCAAAAAAAGGGCATATTCAATTCGATAATCCAACCATAGAATGTAGTTTCGATTACTTGTGTCTATTTCGTAAAACATTTATAAAAGCAGTGCATGTATTCTCAGTCTCAAAAATATATATTGCAAAAGCATTTAAAAAGGGAGCAAATGAAACTCACAATACTGTAATTCGTAGCAATAATGCAAATGACGGCACTGAACAAGTGCAGGTTTGGCCTCGGATTCACGAACCTATATTAAGTATATATATTTATATGATGGTCAAAATTTGTCTAACAAGTTAGGTCATTTCGTAGTGTATCACAATCCTAATGCTCGAGATCGATATGCAAAAATCAACAAAAGTCGTCTAATCCAAAAATGACTTTCAAAATCTATACATGTTTATTATATAAGTTAAATATAGTCATTTTATATTTATTTAAATATATTTATCAGATTTTATTAAAGTAAATAATACAAGTCATTTATTAATAACTAAAAATTTATATAAAAATTTATATATGATAAAAATATACTTTTATATATCTTACGTAATAAACTTTATAAAGTTCACTTAATATCATAAAAATATAGTGGTATGTATTATTAATGTAATTATATTACGTGTGGTAAAAATACATTTATATCGCATATTTATTTGATAAAATAATATTGATAATAATAATAATGAGTAAAAGTCGTATTATTTTGTAATAATAATAATATTAATTATTTTAATAATAAATAATAATATTTATATTTACTAATAATAATAATACTTTTGATAATAAATAATAATCTTTTATATTAATACTAATGTAATAATATTACTAATAAAAATATTATAATCATATTAATAACTATGATAATAATACTAATAATAATTATTATTATAATATTGCTAATGATAATACTAATAACTTTTATAATGATAATAATAATCATAATATTAATTTTAATAATAACCTTAGTGATAATAACGATAGTATTAATAATATAATAACAATTTTTAATGATAATACTTATATTGATAACGATAATGATAATAATAATACTAATTATTAGATAATAATTATAACGACGATAGTAATAATAATAATCATTTTAATAGTAATACTAAAATTTATGATAATTCAGTTGACTCTATCTTTTAATCCGTTCATCGAAACCATACGCTTTCTAAATGAAAATTATTAATTTTTCGCCAGCTTTCCAACGACATGCATATCATATACCTTATCTTAGTAGCATATGTATTAAATTCATGATTTATCATAAACAATTTAACGACGAAACTAAGCATACAAGCATGCATAATCATATATATTCGAGCACTAGTCAGGGATAAACTATTAATATGTAAAAGATAGGATATAAGTGCTCACGTATCAATATTGAGATTCAATATTGCAGGAAAGTACGTAGAGGCAACGAAAATGATAAAACACTAGTTTGACCTCGCGAGCAATACCCTCGAACAATACCCATAACCTCCTTAGCAATAACCCATAACTTCCTTAGCTTTGACTCACTCGAAAACCATTTTTGAAATTGTTTGGACATGACCTCGTCGTAGTATTTTATGTATAATACTAGTAACACTAATAATAATAATAAGATTAATAATAATATTAATCTTAATAATAATAATAATATAAATAATAATATAAATATAAATATCAGAGGGAGTAATATATGAATGTGTGTGTGCCTCAAATCTGATTTCGATCGAGCTTTATACAAAATTTCTGGCCAAACACCTCATGCGATCGCATGGCCCCTTGTGACAGCTTAGATTCGTTTAACATTTTCCTGCCGACAGTTTTTTTTTATATTTAATATATATATATATATATATATATATATATATATATATATATATATATATATATATATATATATATATATATATATATATATATATATATATATATATATATATATATATATATATGCATAGTTAAAACATAAAATTATTAGTTCCGATGACTTGTACGTTAGAAAACGGTTTATGACTCGGTTCCGGTTTTTCGAACGTTATCTCATACGCGGAGAAAACTAGTACTTTACGTCTCGCGACACGTACCTTTATCAATAATTAGACATAAATTATCAATAACCTATATCTCTCAAGTGTAACTTGAATGTTCGAGTGTTTTGTTCATTTGCTTCAATAAATCATCGCCTCGTTATATGCACATATATATATAATAGTATTATTTTAAATCACAACGTTTTATGTTAATGTTAATATTATATTTTATCATTTTGTAAAATATAAATATATTCATTTTGAAATATAATTTATATCTATTAGAAATATCTATTTAAATATATATTTAGTTTTTCAAAACTAATTATATTCAAATCTCTTTATCGAAACGTTACAATAATAAAAGTCTATTATTTCAAAGAATGATTTCATGTATTTGAACTAAATCGAATAATTATAATTTGGTGTTCCAGAATCAGTTATATTCCAATCAAAAGGTTTTCATCTATATCGTAAAACATTTTCAATATTATGAAAACTAAATAATTAATTTGACAAGAGACACGAGGTAATTATTGCAAAACATGCTTTTGAAAATTAAACGGGAATCTCCATTAACTTTTGACTAACTCTCGTTAATGACACTTTTGTTCTTACTTGTAAATCACTTTACCAAATATTCCGAATACCGTTAAAAGAAATGGTTTCCTAAATCAAAGTGAACCTCTCAACAGAGACCCGTAATCATATCACCATGTATCTGGTAAATCAATCATTTGATATTATCTTCTAATTCCATCGACAAACATATTGAAACAAATACGTTTATGTAAAGTATTATACATTTAATACTTTATTAACGTTTTCAATTAGTGTAACTATATATTATATATACATATCTATATACATATAAATGTTCGTGAATCGTCGAGCACAGTTAAAGGGTAATTGATTACATGAATATAATGTAGTGACCCGAACTTTTCCATGTTTATATATATTAATTGAGATTGATATTTACATGATTAAATGTTTCCAACATGTTAAGCAATCAAACTTGTTAAGACTTGATTAATTGAAATATGTTTCATATAGACAATTGACCACCTAAGTTGACCGGTGATTCACGAACGTTAAAACTTGTAAAAACTATATGATGACATATATATGGATATATATATAGTTAACATGATACTATGATAAGTAAACATATCATTAAGTATATTAACAATGAACTACATATGTAAAAACAAGACTACTAACTTAATGATTTTTAAACGAGACATATATGTAACGATTATCGTTGTAAAGACATTTAATGTATATATATCATATTAAGAGATATTCATACATGATAATATCATGATAATATAATAATTTAAAATCTTATTTGATATTATAAACATTGGGTTAACAACATTTAACAAGATCGTTAACCTAAAGGTTTCAAAACAACACTTACATGTAACGACTAACGATGACTTAACGACTCAGTTAAAATGTATATACATGTAGTGTTTTAATATGTATTTATACACTTTTGAAAGACTTCAATACACTTATCAAAATACTTCTACTTAACAAAAATGCTTACAATTACATCCTCGTTCAGTTTCATCAACAATTCTACTCGTATGCACCCGTATTCGTACTCGTACAATACACAGCTTTTAGATGTATGTACTATTGGTATATACACTCCAATGATCAGCTCTTAGCAGCCCATGTGAGTCACCTAACACATGTGGAAACCATCATTTGGCAACTAGCATGAAATATCTCATAAAATTACAAAAATATGAGTAATCATTCATGACTTATTTACATGAAAACAAAATTACATATCCTTTATATCTAATCCATACACCAACGATCAAAAACACCTAAAAACACTTTCATTCTTCAATTTTCTTCATCTAATTGATCTCTCTCAAGTTCTATCTTCAAGTTCTAAGTGTTCTTCATAAATTCCAAAAGTTCTAGTTTCATAAAATCAAGAATACTTTCAAGTTTGCTAGCTCACTTCCAATCTTGTAAGGTGATCATCCAACCTCAAGAAATCTTTGTTTCTTACAGTAGGTTATCATTCTAATACAAGGTAATAATCATATTCAAACTTTGGTTCAATTTCTATAACTATAACAATCTTATTTCAAGTGATGATCTTACTTGAACTTGTTTTCGTGTCATGATTCTGCTTCAAGAACTTCGAGCCATCCAAGGATCCATTGAAGCTAGATCCATTTTTCTCTTTTCCAGTAGGTTTATCCAAGGAACTTAAGGTAGTAATGATGTTCATAACATCATTCGATTCATACATATAAAGCTATCTTATTCGAAGGTTTAAACTTGTAATCACTAGAACATAGTTTAGTTAATTCTAAACTTGTTCGCAAACAAAAGTTAATCCTTCTAACTTGACTTTTAAAATCAACTAAACACATGTTCTATATCTATATGATATGCTAACTTAATGATTTAAAACCTGGAAACACGAAAAACACCGTAAAACCGGATTTACGCCGTCGTAGTAACACCGCGGGCTTTTTTGGGTTAGTTAATTAAAAACTATGATAAACTTTGATTTAAAAGTTGTTATTCAGAGAAAATGATTTTTATTATGAACATGAAACTATATCCAAAAATTATGGTTAAACTCAAAGTGGAAGTATGTTTTCTAAAATGGTCATCTAGACGTCGTTCTTTCGACTGAAATGACTACCTTTACAAAAACGACTTGTAACTTATTTTTCCGACTATAAACCTATACTTTTTCTGTTTAGATTCATAAAATAGAGTTCAATATGAAATCATAGCAATTTGATTCACTCAAAACGGATTTAAAATGAAGAAGTTATGGGTAAAACAAGATTGGATAATTTTTCTCATTTTAGCTACGTGAAAATTGGTAACAAATCTATTCCAACCATAACTTAATCAACTTGTATTGTATATTATATAATCTTGAGATACCATAGACACGTATACAATATTTCGACCTATCATGTCGACACATCTATATATATTTCGGAACAACCATAGACACTCTATATGTGAATGTTGGAGTTAGCTATACAGGGTTGAGGTTGATTCCAAAATATATATAGTTTGAGTTGTGATCAATACTGAGATACGTATACACTGGGTCGTGGATTGATTCAAGATAATATTTATCGATTTATTTCTGTACATCTAACTGTGGACAACTAGTTATAGGTTACTAACGAGGACAGCTGACTTAATAAACTTAAAACATCAAAATATATTAAAAGTGTTGTAAATATATTTTGAACATACTTTAATATATATGTATATATTGTTATAGGTTCGTGAATCAACAGTGGCCAAGTCTTACTTCCCGACGAAGTAAAAATCTGTGAAAGTGAGTTATAGTCCCACTTTTAAAATCTAATATTTTTGGGATGAGAATACATGCAGGTTTTATAAATGATTTACAAAATAGACACAAGTACGTGAAACTACATTCTATGGTTGAATTATCGAAATCGAATATGCCCCTTGTTATTAAGTCTGGTAATCTAAGAATTAGGGAACAGACACCCTAATTGACGCGAATCCTAAAGATAGATCTATTGGGCTTAACAAACCCCATCCAAAGTACCGGATGCTTTAGTACTTCGAAATTTATATCATATCCGAAGGGTGTCCCGGAATGATGGGGATATTCTTATATATGCATCTTGTTAATGTCGGTTACCAGGTGTTCACCATATGAATGATTTTTATCTCTATGTATGGGATGTGTATTGAAATATGAAATCTTGTGGTCTATTATTATGATTTGATATATATAGGTTAAACCTATAACTCACCAACATTTTTGTTGACGTTTTAAGCATGTTTATTCTCAGGTGATTATTAAGAGCTTCCGCTGTCGCATACTTAAATAAGGACGAGATTTGGAGTCCATGCTTGTATGATATTGTGTAAAAACTGCATTCAAGAAACTTATTTTGTTGTAACATATTTGTATTGTAAACCATTATGTAATGGTCGTGTGTAAACAGGATATTTTAGATTATCATTATTTGATAATCTACGTAAAGCTTTTTAAACCTTTATTGATGAAATAAAGGTTATGGTTTGTTTTAAAATGAATGCAGTCTTTGAAAAACGTCTCATATAGAGGTCAAAACCTCGCAACTAAATCAATTAATATGAAACGTTTTTAATCAATAAGAACGGGACATTTCAGTTGGTATCAGAGCGTTGGTCTTAGAGAACCAGAAAATTTGCATTAGTGTGTCTTATCGAGTTTGTTAGGATGCATTAGTGAGTCTGGACTTCGACCGTGTTTTCTTTAAAAATGATTGCTTAACATTTTTGTTGGAAACTATATATTTTTAACATATGAATATTATGTGATATATTAATATCTTAACGTGTTTGATATTATGTGATAGATGTCTACCTCTAGAACAAGTCCCATTGACTCACCTAATAATAATGAAGAGTCAAATGTAAATTGGAATGATTTGTGGACTGATTCACAAGTTCCCGAAGAGGAACCGGAAGAAGAGTCGGAACCGGAAGAAGAATCGGAACCGGAAGAAGAATCGGAACCGGATGAAGAAATAGAACCGGTGGGGGAAATAATAAAACGGTTAAGTAAAAGAAAATCCTCAACCAACCGACCAAAGTTAATTATGGTCAATGGTGTTTCCGCCAAGGAAGCAAAATATTGGGAGGATTACCAATTCTCTGATGAATCGGATTCCGACGAGAATTCCGATGATGTTATAGAAATTACCCCAACTGAATTTAAAAAGGCAAAAGAAAATAATAAGGGAAAGGGCATAAAAATAGAGAAATCTAATTCCAACCCCGATGAACTTTATATGTATCGTCAACCCCTGAAGTCCTTAAGTTGTAACAATGACCCGGGAACCTCTAAACCACCAGGTTTTTCTAAACCAATGTGGACAACGACGGCTCGTATTAGGGGAACATCATATATCCCTAGAAACTTGGCAAAACGAACCAAAACCGAAGAAGAAGAAACGAGCGAGTCGGAATAAGATAGTTGTATTCGTGTGGTGTAATATATGTAATATAGTGTTCTTATGCTTTATGATATATGTAAAAATTGCTTGTATTAATAAGTATTTTTTTTTATGAATCTAACTCTTGTCTATTTTACAGTTTAAAAACACAAAATGGATAGACAACCCAATATTTTAAGAGACCTACCCGGAGACATGATTGATGAAATCTTGTCTAGAGTCGGTCAGAATTCCTCGGCACAACTATTTAAGGCGAGATCAGTTTGTAAGACATTCGAAGAACGTTCCAAGAATGTCTTGGTTTATAAGAGACTTTCGTTTGAAAGATGGGGGATATCACATTGGGAAACCCATAAGTTACGATGTGTTTACTTTGACGCATATATTGCGGGGAACCCAAATGCTATTTTACGCAATGGGTTAAGAAATTATTTTGACTCAATATATCCGAATATTGGACTTCGTGATTTAGAAAAAGCGGCTAACATGCAACATAAAGAAGCATGTTATGCTTACGGATTAGTAATGTTCACTTCTCACCAAAGTGAGAATAAGAACATCGGGCTACAACTATTAAACAAAACGTTCCCACAAGTGACGGAGTCGGTAATTGGGGTAAGAAATGAGGTTTTTAGATTGTTACGGGACTGTTGGACATTACGTAACCCTCGTCCCTTTGACGACGTTACAACACGCTGTCTTATCAACGGCCATAACGGTTATGTTGCACAAGACCAAGGATGGGAAGTAGTCCTAGTAAAACCAGAATGCATGACTTGTTTCTGGACGTATGAATTACGTGTCTTTATTGCCTTTGCTGAACGACTTGTGTACTAGCTAGAATTATCTTCACAACTATCTTGTATCAAAGTTATTGTGTGCTATATTTCATGCTTTATGTAAAATAAGCGGTATTGTAAGTTTGTAAAATATTGTATAAAAGTTTGAACGCGAAATATTATTATAATCAGTTTTTCATATAGAATTGTAGTAGTTGAATTGTATATTAGCTACTAAGTATGAACTTAACGGGTAGGTACTACCCGAATTTAAACTTATAAAACGCTAATATGAAGAAAAAGCTTTTATAAATGAGTTCATATTATGCTACGAAATACTATTAACTACTCTTAATATTCTGTATGATTAACTTGTTCCATTTAACTATTTTGAAGGAAATGGCACCGACTACTCGACACACCGTGAATATGAATGAAGAGGAATTCCGTACTTTTCTAGCTTCAAACATAGCCGCAGTACAGGCTGCGCTACATACCAACAATAACCTTGGATCTAGCAGTACAGGAAATCGTGTAGGATGCACCTACAAAGAATTCACTGCCTGCAAACCTTTGGAATTTGATGGAACCGAAGGACCGATCGGATTGAAACGGTGGACCGAGAAGGTTGAATCGGTGTTTGCCATAAGTAAGTGTACTGAAGAGGACAAAGTGAAGTACGCTACGCATACCTTCACAGGTTCTGCGTTAACATGGTGGAATACCTATCTAGAGCAAGTGGGACAAGACGATGCGTACGCACTACCGTGGTCAGCATTCAAGCACTTGATGAACGAGAAGTATCGTCCCAGAACCGAGGTCAATAAGCTCAAGACAGAACTTAGAGGGTTACGAACCCAAGGATTTGATATTACCACGTACGAAAGACGATTCACAGAATTGTGCCTATTGTGTCCGGGAGCATTCGAAGATGAGGAAGAGAAGATCGACGCGTTTGTGAAAGGATTACCGGAAAGAATCCAAGAAGATATAAGTTCACACGAGCCCGCCTCCATACAACAGGCATGTAGAATGGCTCACAAACTAGTGAACCAGATTGAAGAAAGAATTAAAGAACAGACTGCTGAAGAGGCCAATGTGAAGCAAGTCAAAAGAAAGTGGGAGGAAAACGGTGATAAGAATCACCAATACAACAACAACAGCAATTATAACAATAATCGCAACAACTATCCTAACAATCGCAACATCAATCGCAACTACAACAAACGGCCCAACAACAACAACAACAACAACAACCACAACAATCATCTTAACAACAATAATAACCGTAACAACAACAACAATCAGAAGCAGCTATGCCAAAGGTGTGAAAAGTATCACTCGGGGTTCTGCACCAAATTTTGCAACAAGTGTAAAAGAAATGGTCATAGCGCGGCGAAGTGTGATGTCTACGGACCAGGGGTTAACAGAACGAAAGGAACAAATGGTGTCGGAACGAGTAATGGCGGAGCAAGTAGTGTCGGAGCAAGTTATGCCAATGTAGTTTGTTATAAATGTGGAAAACCGGGCCACATTATTAGAAATTGCCCGAACCAGGAGAACACGAATGGACAAGGCCGCGAAAGAGTTTTCAATATTAATGCGGCAGAGGCACAGGAAGACCCGGAGCTTGTTACGGGTACGTTTCTTATTGACAATAAATCTGCTTACGTTTTATTTGATTCGGGTGCGGATAGAAGCTATATGAGTAGAGATTTTTGTGCTAAATTAAGTTGTCCATTGACGCCTTTGGATAGTAAATTTTTACTCGAATTAGCAAATGGTAAATTAATTTCAGCAGATAATATATGTCAGAATCGAGAAATTAAACTGGTTAGCGAAACATTTAAGATTGATTTGATACCAGTAGAGTTAGGGAGTTTTGATGTGATAATCGGTATGGACTGGTTGAAAGAAGTGAAAGCAGAGATCGTTTGTTACAAAAATGCAATTCGCATTATACGAGAAAAAGGAAAACCCTTAATGGTGTACGGAGAAAAGGGCAACACGAAGCTACATCTTATTAGTAATTTGAAGGCACAAAAACTAATAAGAAAAGGTTGCTATGCTGTTCTAGCACACGTCGAGAAAGTACAAACTGAAGAAAAGAGCATCAATGATGTTCCCATCGCAAAAGAATTTCCCGATGTATTTCCGAAAGAATTACCGGGATTACCCCCACATCGATCCGTTGAATTTCAAATAGATCTTGTACCAGGAGCTGCACCAATAGCTCGTGCTCCTTACAGACTCGCACCCAGCGAGATGAAAGAACTACAAAGCCAATTACAAGAACTTTTAGAGCGTGGTTTCATTCGACCAAGCACATCACCGTGGGGAGCTCCTGTTTTGTTTGTCAAGAAGAAAGATGGTACATTCAGGTTGTGTATCGACTACCGAGAGTTGAACAAACTTACCATCAAGAACCGCTACCCACTACCGAGAATCGATGACTTATTTGATCAACTACAAGGCTCGTCTGTTTATTCAAAGATTGACTTACGTTCCGGGTATCATCAAATGCGGGTGAAAGAAGATGATATTCCAAAGACTGCTTTCAGAACACGTTACGGTCATTACGAGTTTATGGTCATGCCGTTTGGTTTAACTAATGCACCAGCTGTGTTCATGGATCTTATGAACCGAGTGTGTGGACCATACCTTGACAAGTTTGTCATTGTTTTCATTGATGACATACTTATTTACTCAAAGAATGACCAAGAACACGGTGAACATTTGAGAAAGGTGTTAGAAGTATTGAGGAAGGAAGAATTGTACGCTAAGTTTTCAAAGTGTGCATTTTGGTTGGAAGAAGTTCAATTCCTCGGTCACATAGTGAACAAAGAAGGTATTAAGGTGGATCCGGCAAAGATAGAAACTGTTGAAAAGTGGGAAACCCCGAAAACTCCGAAACACATACGCCAGTTTTTAGGACTAGCTGGTTACTACAGAAGGTTCATCCAAGACTTTTCCAGAATAGCAAAACCCTTGACTGCATTAACGCATAAAGGGAAGAAATTTGAATGGAATGATGAACAAGAGAAAGCGTTTCAGTTATTGAAGAAAAAGCTAACTACGGCACCTATATTGTCATTGCCTGAAGGGAATGATGATTTTGTGATTTATTGTGATGCATCAAAGCAAGGTCTCGGTTGTGTATTAATGCAACGAACGAAGGTGATTGCTTATGCGTCTAGACAATTGAAGATTCACGAACAAAATTATACGACGCATGATTTGGAATTAGGCGCGGTTGTTTTTGCATTAAAGACTTGGAGGCACTACTTATATGGGGTCAAAAGTATTATATATACCGACCACAAAAGTCTTCAACACATATTTAATCAGAAACAACTGAATATGAGGCAGCGTAGGTGGATTGAATTATTGAATGATTACGACTTTGAGATTCGTTACCACCCGGGGAAGGCAAATGTGGTAGCCGATGCCTTGAGCAGGAAGGACAGAGAACCCATTCGAGTAAAATCTATGAATATAATGATTCATAATAACATTACTACTCAAATAAAGGAGGCGCAACAAGGAGTTTTAAAAGAGGGAAATTTAAAGGATGAAATACCCAAAGGATCGGAGAAGCATCTTAATATTCGGGAAGACGGAACCAGGTATAGGGCTGAAAGGATTTGGGTACCAAAATTTGGAGATATGAGAGAAATGGTACTTAGAGAAGCTCATAAAACCAGATACTCAATACATCCTGGAACGGGGAAGATGTACAAGGATCTCAAGAAACATTTTTGGTGGCCGGGTATGAAAGCCGATGTTGCTAAATACGTAGGAGAATGTTTGACGTGTTCTAAGGTCAAAGCTGAGCATCAGAAACCATCAGGTCTACTTCAACAACCCGAAATTCCGGAATGGAAATGGGAAAACATTACCATGGATTTCATCACTAAATTGCCAAGGACTGCAAGTGGTTTTGATACTATTTGGGTAATAGTTGATCGTCTCACCAAATCAGCACACTTCCTACCAATAAGAGAAGATGACAAGATGGAGAAGTTAGCACGACTGTATTTGAAGGAAGTCGTCTCCAGACATGGAATACCAATCTCTATTATCTCTGATAGGGATGGCAGATTTATTTCAAGATTCTGGCAGACATTACAGCAAGCATTAGGAACTCGTCTAGATATGAGTACTGCCTATCATCCACAAACTGATGGGCAGAGCGAAAGGACGATACAAACGCTTGAAGACATGCTACGAGCATGTGTTATTGATTTCGGAAACAGTTGGGATCGACATCTACCGTTAGCAGAATTTTCCTACAACAACAGCTACCATTCAAGCATTGAGATGGCGCCGTTTGAAGCACTTTATGGTAGAAAGTGCAGGTCTCCGATTTGTTGGAGTGAAGTGGGGGATAGACAGATTACGGGTCCGGAGATTATACAAGAAACTACCGAGAAGATCATCCAAATTCAACAACGGTTGAAAACCGCCCAAAGTCGACAAAAGAGCTACGCTGACATTAAAAGAAAAGATATAGAATTTGAAATTGGAGAGATGGTCATGCTTAAAGTTGCACCTTGGAAAGGCGTTGTTCGATTTGGTAAACGAGGGAAATTAAATCCAAGGTATATTGGACCATTCAAGATTATTGATCGTGTCGGACCAGTAGCTTACCGACTAGAGTTACCTCAACAACTCGCGGCTGTACATAACACTTTCCACGTCTCGAATTTAAAGAAATGTTTTGCTAAAGAAGATCTCACTATTCCGTTAGATGAAATCCAAATCAACGAAAAACTTCAATTCATCGAAGAACCCGTCGAAATAATGGATCGTGAGGTTAAAAGACTTAAGCAAAACAAGATACCAATTGTTAAGGTTCGATGGAATGCTCGTAGAGGACCCGAGTTCACCTGGGAGCGTGAAGATCAGATGAAGAAGAAATACCCGCATCTATTTCCAGAAGATTCGTCAACACCTTCAACAGCTTAAAATTTCGGGACGAAATTTATTTAACGGGTAGGTACTGTAGTGACCCGAAATTTTCCATGTTTATATATATTAATTGAGATTGATATTTACATGATTAAATGTTTCCAACATGTTAAGCAATCAAACTTGTTAAGACTTGATTAATTGAAATATGTTTCATATAGACAATTGACCACCTAAGTTGACCGGTGATTCACGAACGTTAAAACTTGTAAAAACTATATGATGACATATATATGGATATATATATATAGTTAACATGATACTATGATAAGTAAACATATCATTAAGTATATTAACAATGAACTACATATGTAAAAACAAGACTACTAACTTAATGATTTTTAAACGAGACATATATGTAACGATTATCGTTGTAAAGACATTTAATGTATATATATCATATTAAGAGATATTCATACATGATAATATCATGATAATATAATAATTTAAAATCTCATTTGATATTATAAACATTGGGTTAACAACATTTAACAAGATCGTTAACCTAAAGGTTTCAAAACAACACTTACATGTAACGACTAACGATGACTTAACGACTCAGTTAAAATGTATATACATGTAGTGTTTTAATATGTATTTATACACTTTTGAAAGACTTCAATACACTTATCAAAATACTTCTACTTAACAAAAATGCTTACAATTACATCCTCGTTCAGTTTCATCAACAATTCTACTCGTATGCACCCGTATTCGTACTCGTACAATACACAGCTTTTAGATGTATGTACTATTGGTATATACACTCCAATGATCAGCTCTTAGCAGCCCATGTGAGTCACCTAACACATGTGGGAACCATCATTTGGCAACTAGCATGAAATATCTCATAAAATTACAAAAATATGAGTAATCATTCATGACTTATTTACATGAAAACAAAATTACATATCCTTTATATCTAATCTATACACCAACGATCAAAAACACCTAAAAACACTTTCATTCTTCAATTTTCTTCATCTAATTGATCTCTCTCAAGTTCTATCTTCAAGTTCTAAGTGTTCTTCATAAATTCCAAAAGTTCTAGTTTCATAAAATCAAGAATACTTTCAAGTTTGCTAGCTCACTTCCAATCTTGTAAGGTGATCATCCAACCTCAAGAAATCTTTGTTTCTTACAGTAGGTTATCATTCTAATACAAGGTAATAATCATATTCAAACTTTGGTTCAATTTCTATAACTATAACAATCTTATTTCAAGTGATGATCTTACTTGAACTTGTTTTCGTGTCATGATTCTGCTTCAAGAACTTCGAGCCATCCAAGGATCCATTGAAGCTAGATCCATTTTTCTCTTTTCCAGTAGGTTTATCCAAGGAACTTAAGGTAGTAATGATGTTCATAACATCATTCGATTCATACATATAAAGCTATCTTATTCGAAGGTTTAAACTTGTAATCACTAGAACATAGTTTAGTTAATTCTAAACTTGTTCGCAAACAAAAGTTAATCCTTCTAACTTGACTTTTAAAATCAACTAAACACATGTTCTATATCTATATGATATGCTAACTTAATGATTTAAAACCTGGAAACACGAAAAACACCGTAAAACCGGATTTACGCCGTCGTAGTAACACCGCGGGCTGTTTTGGGTTAGTTAATTAAAAACTATGATAAACTTTGATTTAAAAGTTGTTATTCAGAGAAAATGATTTTTATTATGAACATGAAACTATATCCAAAAATTATGGTTAAACTCAAAGTGGAAGTATGTTTTCTAAAATGGTCATCTAGACGTCGTTCTTTCGACTGAAATGACTACCTTTACAAAAACGACTTGTAACTTATTTTTCCGACTATAAACCTATACTTTTTCTGTTTAGATTCATAAAATAGAGTTCAATATGAAATCATAGCAATTTGATTCACTCAAAACGGATTTAAAATGAAGAAGTTATGGGTAAAACAAGATTGGATAATTTTTCTCATTTTAGCTACGTGAAAATTGGTAACAAATCTATTCCAACCATAACTTAATCAACTTGTATTGTATATTATGTAATCTTGAGATACCATAGACACGTATACAATGTTTCGACCTATCATGTCGACACATCTATATATATTTCGGAACAACCATAGACACTCTATATGTGAATGTTGGAGTTAGCTATACAGGGTTGAGGTTGATTCCAAAATATATATAGTTTGAGTTGTGATCAATACTGAGATACGTATACACTGGGTCGTGGATTGATTCAAGATAATATTTATCGATTTATTTCTGTACATCTAACTGTGGACAACTAGTTATAGGTTACTAACGAGGACAGCTGACTTAATAAACTTAAAACATCAAAATATATTAAAAGTGTTGTAAATATATTTTGAACATACTTTAATATATATGTATATATTGTTATAGGTTCGTGAATCAACAGTGGCCAAGTCTTACTTCCCGACGAAGTAAAAATCTGTGAAAGTGAGTTATAGTCCCACTTTTAAAATCTAATATTTTTGGGATGAGAATACATGCAGGTTTTATAAATGATTTACAAAATAGACACAAGTACGTGAAACTACATTCTATGGTTGAATTATCGAAATCGATTATGCCCCTTGTTATTAAGTCTGGTAATCTAAGAATTAGGGAACAGACACCCTAATTGACGCGAATCCTAAAGATAGATCTATTGGGCTTAACAAACCCCATCCAAAGTACCGGATGTTTTAGTACTTCGAAATTTATATCATATCCGAAGGGTGTCCCGGAATGATGGGGATATTCTTATATATGCATCTTGTTAATGTCGGTTACCAGGTGTTCACCATATGAATGATTTTTATCTCTATGTATGGGATGTGTATTGAAATATGAAATCTTGTGGTCTATTATTATGATTTGATATATATAGGTTAAACCTATAACTCACCAACATTTTTGTTGACGTTTTAAGCATGTTTATTCTCAGGTGATTATTAAGAGCTTCCGCTGTCGCATACTTAAATAAGGACGAGATTTGGAGTCCATGCTTGTATGATATTGTGTAAAAACTGCATTCAAGAAACTTATTTTGTTGTAACATATTTGTATTGTAAACCATTATGTAATGGTCGTGTGTAAACAGGATATTTTAGATTATCATTATTTGATAATCTACGTAAAGCTTTTTAAACCTTTATTGATGAAATAAAGGTTATGGTTTGTTTTAAAATGAATGCAGTCTTTGAAAAACGTCTCATATAGAGGTCAAAACCTCGCAACGAAATCAATTAATATGGAACGTTTTTAATCAATAAGAACGGGACATTTCATATAATTCCAAAACTTTTGAGACTCAATATTACAGACTTTGCTTATCGTGTCAGAAACATTAAATCATATAAAGATTAAGTTTAAATTTGGTCGGAAATTTCCGGGTCGTCACATATTCGTCCATATGGATTTGGACGGGTCGTTATAGATAGGACAAGATGTAGTCCGGCTATACTTGTTCCCCTATTCTCTCACTCATCATGTACAAACATGGTTTGAAAGATTGGAAAAAGATTCCATCACATCATGGACGGAGATGGCTACTAAATTCCTAACCAAATATTTGCCTCCTTCTAAACAAACCAAGCATTATAATGACATCATTAACTTTAAACAAAGTTATGATGAATCTCTTTACACTGCATGGGAGCGATTCAAAACACTGTTGAAGAAATGCCCTAATCACCAGTTAGAACGGTCATCCCAAATCTGTACCTTATACAATGGTCTTATGGTAAATCATAGGACGACGATCGATGCAACAGCTCAAGAAAATCTGATGAACCAAACCACAGATGAAGAATGAGAATTGCTCGAGAACATGACAATGCATCATCATGACTGGAACAATGGTGAAACAACTTCTTCACCTGCTCCACTCTCCGCACTTAATAATCAAACGGAGGCCATCAAATCCCTCACGGACAAGATGGAATCTCTTGCCAAAAAACTCGGAGAATTAAAGACAGCCGCAACAAGTTAACCAAGCTCAGGCTTGTGTTAATTTTACCAACCCGCAACCCACTGAAGAATATCAAGTTGAGTACGAGAATCCTGGCGGTTCAGTCTGTTACGTTCAATACTGTAACTACCCGGATTTTTCCGTAAATATATATATGAGATTAATATTTACATACATAAATGTTTCTAACATGTTAAGAAATCAAACTTGTTAAAACTTGAATGTTTGAAACGGATATTACATAAACGTTTGACCACCCAGTTCGTCCGACGATTCACGAACGTCATTACTTGTAAAAATGATATAATGGTATATATATATATATATATATATATATATATATATATATATATATATATAGGGAAGAGATCTAGCGTTAAGCTGCTAATTTGAGATAAGGGGATAAGCAATTATCTAACCGTTCATCTCTTCCGATCAACCTCTGGTCCATCTTTTTCTTGTGATCCCGCGTTGTATTCTGTCATCAAGGATAGGGGTAATTTGGTCTCTTACATAATTTAATCATCGCTCGTCAATTTCAACCCCAATCCACCCTAAATCAGTTTCATCTTTGATTTCAAATCCACTTGATACCTCCAATTAACCTCCACTTCATAAGATTGGATCGTCCCTAACAGGTGTTGATTACAGTTCTTCGTCAATTTTAGAATTATCCGTCGAGATTCGATTGAAACATCAAGATTTGTTTTGCAAAAACAACCGAAGGAGCAACCAAGGAGCACTTAGCGTGCGTTTTCTTCTTATGTGGTTAGGGTTAGGATCAATTATCATAGTTGAAGGAACTTCCATTACTGCTTACTGCTTCTTGCTTCAGGTAAAACAATCAATTTTTTTTTTTTTTTTTAAATAAATAGTATTGTTCTTTCAATTACTTTGCTCTTTCAATTACTGTATTCAATTGAATTGATTCATATTATACTTTTGTGTTCTTTCATAGGATTTTAGGTTTTTTTAGGATTGAAGAAAATTGCTTCATTAATTAATTTGAATTATTATTCGATACTGAATGAATAAAATTGTTACTAATTTAATGACTAATAATTCTTACAATAAGCTGTTGGTTATGACTTCTATTTTGCTGCTATTCACAAGCCTGTTGTCAACAATCCTCATCTCAAATGTTAGACTTGCTACATGACAAATAACAAGCATACTTAAATACTTAATAGTAGTTGATTAGCTGAAGAGTGGGAAAGGTGGGTCAAGTAACATGTCAAACAAGTAATTTTTGTTCAAATCAAGTAATTTTTGTTTAATAGATTAAAAAGTGACTTCACCTTCTATTCGAGCTAGTTGCAGGTTTTTCCGGCTATTTTTTGGCGAGTGAATAGGCATGCACCTTCATCGTAGCTAGTTTTAAAGCTTATTTCTGTAAAAAAAAATCAGCCCATTGATCACCGGAATGATAATCTATGTTTGCCTCAAGATCGGGTCAAAATTCATTTACGTGGATGTAAATCTTCTTGTTAATAATTTTATTTACAATATAGATCATATTGTGAGTAGCTCTTATAGTAAGATACAGACTTTATTACAAGGATTGCTTATGGGATTTAAGAGGTTTAAGCGAATGTGGTTAACTTTTTGTATCACCCTTTGATCATTGTGCGGATCACTAGTATTTTTCATTGTTTGAGCTGCTAACCAACCCATTTACCTTGCCATTTTTGCCACCGTCAGTGCGTATCAAGTGCATGTCAGTTATTATCTTGGCCACCAACCCATTTACCCTGCCATATTTGACACATTCAGTGATATTTATTCAACTATGTGTTTTAATGTTTAATTTATTTAGTTGATGGATTTACCCGTTAGAGATCAATGAAATGTCAATTCTTTTATGTTTTCATTTTGTGTGGTTATTCTCATAGACTACTTGTTATGTTCTAAAGAGACTGCAAAGAAAAAATTGCAAAATTGGTGATTGACGTTCTTCTAAAAGCCGTAAGATAAGGTATATGATATTTTATTTATCAATAAAGAAGTTGATGTTCCACTGCATAAATTAGTCATTTGGCCCTTGTATAGTGGTTCCTTTTTAGCTCATTGCTCGTGTCAATTGTGATCACAGTATTACGTAATTTCAGCAAGTATAAATATTTTTGAATGAATTATTTAGGATGGTTTTATGCATTAAAATATAAACCATTATAATTTCGACTTGTTAGGCCCGTTTTCGTTTAGCTATCCACCTTTTGACTCATGAAAAGTAGCTCATAACCTGAACGGTTCGTAACTGTCATATCTATGTGGGATTGTATGGTAACATGTTAATATTATGCTATTTGATTTTACCTGCAGTTGGAGTGTGGGCCAGAATACTTAATGGTTGAGCTTGACTCTAATCCAGACATTGATGAGAAGCCTACTAAGCACTCCGAAATGCCCTTAAATGAAGTCGTTCTTAGGTTTGAAGACACCAGTGGTAGTCCTCTAGTCATTGGAATAGAAGAGCTCCAAAACTTGTTTCTAGTTAATTAAGTTTGTTTTTATTGAATTTATTAGCTTTCTATTTTCTAAGGCTACATTGTAATATTTACGATGATAAGTATTATTTTTTCATGATTTTTTGTATTTATTAAATGATGTATTATCATACATATGATGAATGTTAATGTAATGATTTTTTATTATTATTATATATTTGATGAATGTTAACATACAAATAATAATGTTAACATACATCTGGTAAATGTTAACATACATCAGTTGAAGTTTTTATATTTATTGCTTAATGTGTTATCATACACACGATGAATGTTAACGTGCTAAGAAAATATTATTATTGTGTAGTCGATGTATGTTAATAACAAGAATTGAGGGTTCGCGCGTTGCTGCTCTAAGATTTATGCGATTTTAACGCCTGCTATCGATTTAGACTACACCTTTTACAATCACATATTACCACACCATTTATACTCTTCATGATCAATTGGACTCGTACTCTTCACTTACGTTTCTCCAATATGATGTCATGCTAATACAACACAATATAACACTTTATGTCATAAAACAGAATACTAAATGGTAAAACCCGACAAAAAGTATAACCATATGCCAATTACAAAATAACACCATAAATAAAGCTATCAGTATGTATCATCCAATCTACAAAAATGATAAGATTTCCAAGTTGAGCACGTTACATGATTCAAACATAAAACTCTACATAAAGGAAACTAATGTAACATAACCGTCAAATTACATTCTCAATCCTTTAAAAATTAACGGAACTGTTTAATGGCAACTGGGAGGTAAGCGAGGAAGATAATTATCGAACTCTTGCAGATGCTATATTTGAATCACTGATGTGTAGTGATTACATATAATATTTTTTATTGGAAATATTAAGAGCATGTGGGATCTAACTCGTGGTACATAACTACTAATGGAACTGCATGAAGAGTACACACTTGAGACTATACTGGTTGATTTGATTGTGAGTCACGACTCGCGTTTAATAGTTATGACTGACAATCAAATCAGCCAATGCGCTCTCAAATGTGTACTCCTCGGGCAATTCCATTAGCAGCTCTGTACCAGGAGGTAAATCACACATGTTCTTAATAGTTACAGTAAAAAATATTAGATGTAATCACTACACATCAGTGATTCAAATATAGTATCTGTAAGAGTTCGATAATTATCTTCCCCACTTAGTTCCCAATTGCCATTATACAGTTCCGGGAATTTTTAAAGGACCGGCACCCCACATCTTATGTACTGGCTATCCACTCAGTTTCATCAACAAAAGTTATTCTTTAATTTGGTGTAATGCTTTTGCCAGCCCTTGAATAGTGGCTATTCGTGAAACTGAGTTCACAAGTGATGCTATGTTCTTTCTATCTGCGAAAGGCATAATGAAATTGTGTAAGTTATCAAAAACATGCAAAAGGGCTGAAAATAAATGCGCAAAAGTTAGAATACAGTATATATCTGTCTATAGCTAAAGCATCCCCTGTTTTAACTCTTGCTAACATCTAAAAGCTCCGATAGATGTATATATACATAGACATAATATACATACACATAGAAACACAAAGATGCACATTTATAATTGACATATGTTATCTAAAATCTTAAATCAAGATACATATTAAATATGAGGCAGAAATGATAGTTCCCAAAAAAAACAACAGCATTATTGAATGTAATTAAAGTTGGAGGAGAAAATACCATACCATTTAGGTTATAAAAAAAACAACCCAAATGCGTGTTAGCGATCGGCAGGAAGAGAAAATCGTAAGTTCTGCTATGATTTGCGTCAATGGCGGCTAGCAACATCTTTGAAGTATACTTAAAAGATGTATAAAAAAATGAAGTTAGTAACACTTTAATTGCTGATTTGATTGATAATAAAAAAAGGATTTTTTTTTTTTTACTTATTAGGAATGATTTTAATGATTAAAGTTGTTCGAGTATCTTCCCCGTTGCAAATTCCCTGAGGATTCGAGCTGAAACTGTCTGTTATTATCCGCATTGTTATCAACACGTCGAGCGATTCGTCTTCGTTCACTCGCGTTTTCGAAATTAATAGATCTTAGGCCCAAATAATAACCATTGTAACCTGAAGCACAACTCGTAACTCTTAATCCCCAACATTACTAAACCCTAAACCCTAAACCCTAAACCATAAACACTACTAATTTGTCTTCTTCGTTGCCATTCAACATGATATCCCAGGGCAGCTGATTTTCCTCCGTTTTTCTGAACAGGCAATGTCCGTATGCAGTACAATAGACAGCCTGTAAAAACAATAATAGAAAAATTATCAGTACTAAGCCCTAAAACTTATTAGTAATTTAGAGAGGCACTTCTGGTGGACATTTCATCAAACACCCATTATAACCCTAATATGATTTTTAAAACCGATTATAACCCTAATTTAACTTTTAAAACCGATTATAACCCTAATTTAACTTTTAAAACCCATCATAACCCATTATGACCAATTATGACCCAGTATGACTTTCTAAACCCATTATAACCATGTTGACCCTGACTTTTAAAACCCATTATAACCCATGATGACTTTCAAAACCCATTATAACCATGTTGACCCATTATGACTTTTAAAACCTACTATAATCCCAAATTGACTTTTATGGTGTACTTGACTTTGCAAATTGAGTTTATAGACTGTAACTAACACAATTACCTCATGTCCAGGAGTGTCGATAAAAACGTATGACCTCATAGTGCCATCGATAGGCACCTGAACCTATATGCAATTCCTTGTGTAATCCTAACAGCTTCAGAAGCTGGTACCTGTAATATACTTGGTGTCAAATTTTAATAAGTCACTTTCAATTTATATCCAATTACAATGCACGTTCAATTATTTATATGAAGTCTATCACTTTATTAATGAAAGCAGCATTTTTATGTGATGTTTGTAAGCATGCATAGAATACCTGCTGAAACACACCAACTGTTTTCTCATGGTTGGAACTTGATCTTGAAGCTGTTAAAGATTCTAATAAAGAAGCAGCTAATTCTGATGCCTGCAGATACATGAAACTATAATATTGAATGTATTTTTCATTTCAATTACTATTAATTATTGAGAAAAATAGATATGCTCCTTGAAATCAGATAAAATACTACCTCTGCATAGGCCTTTGATAAAAATTGATAAAAATGTAACACATGAACAAATGTCTAACTTTAGTAAGAAGCAAATGAACAAAAGCATTAATTTGTAATCAGGGTATACAAATCACCTGTGCAGATGAACCGAGAGACTTAGAGCCCTGCCATACAAACTCAAGAGTCTTCTTACTTTTTCGAATTTCCCTACCTTGATAACCCATCCGTGCAAAGAATAATGAGTCAAATCCCACCTACAACAAAATCATGTTTTTTAATAGAAATGTGCTTCACTTTCCTAAAAATGTATGTCCAAAAGTGTGCTTAAACATTTGATTGACAGATATGATAATATGATTCTTAACAAACAGTAGAGATAATTAGTGGGATAAACATGTCATTCAATGTATGAATTAGGCATGTCTTATTTTAGGACTATCTTTTAGGTACAATTGGAATTGGAATGAAATTAAAAAGGAAGATACAACCTTTGCAGATATTAGAACTGTGAACCAAGTTGAATACCAGACATACCGTTCTGCTTGTGAGGCCGCTGCCCTACTTGGTGATGATAAACAATGGAGTATAGCACTGGAGGAAGCATCGGCATCCGCCAGTGCTTTTCAGTTGCGGTCGTTTTTTGCACACATCCTGGTGTATTCTGAAGTTTCAAATCCGGTTGCTCTTTGGGAGAAGCACTGGGAAATGATGTCTGACGACATACCTTTGCGAGCAGCGGCCTCTCTGAAGATGGTAAAGCTGCACATAAACAGAGTCATCAGGCATGCATATTCCTACATTTCTAAAACCAATTACAGTTTAATCTTAATATATTGAATTTGAAAAACTTAAAAAAAAAATTACTAAAAAAAATCTAATAATCCCCATAATTCATCAATAAATCAAAAAAATAGATCCCCATAATTCATCAATAAATCAAAAAAAAAAGAAAAATAGTAAAAAATAATACAGTTTATACATATTAAAAAAACCAAGCTGTTGTTGCTGTTCTGTTACCAATTAATCAGATCTACTTGCTATTCAATTTGAAAAACTAAAAAAAAAGAACTACTAAAAAAAATCTAATAATCCCCATAATTCATAAATAAATCAAAAAAATAGAAAAAATAGTCAAACAATAATACAGATTAAAAAAATGAACCAGCTGTTCTGTTACCAATTAATCAGATCTACATAACGATCAATCAAATATACCCGATTTCCAAAATTACATTTAGAACACTAAAATTCAAACCAAAATCCGAAAATTCGAATCATAAAATGTAAGCTTTACTTACCTTCCAACCTTTGGTGGCTAACAAACATATAAATTTACAGACACATAATAAATAAATAAATAAAATAAATAAATAAAAATTACACTGAGATTAACAGAAAGCCTTCGAAGAAGAAGCCACAATCAATAATAATTGATGAATAACTTAAATTAATTGAAAAAAACGGTGCACCTTGGAGACGGATGAACCCTAATCGAAGCAAACGACCGAACACCACTCAAGAATACAAAAAACGACGCGTTTTCTTTCACTACCTGTAATAAATCAAAAAAATAGGAAAAATAGTCAAACAATAATACAGATTAAAAAAATGTACATGCTGTTCTGTTACCAATTAATCAGATTTACATAACGATCAATCAAATATACCCGATTTCCAAAATTACATTTAGAACACTAAAATTCAAACCAAAATCCGAAAATCCGAATCATAAAATGTAAGCTTTACTTACCTTCCAACCTTAGGTGGCTAACAAACATATAAATTTACAGACACATAATAAAAAATAAATAAATAAATAAATAAATAAAAATTACACTGAAATTAACAGAAAGCCTTCGAAGAAGAAGCCACAATCAATAATAATTGATGAATAACTTAAATTAATTGAAAAAAAGGGCGCACCTTGGAGACGGATGAACCCTAATCGAAGCAAACGACCGAACACCACTCAAGAATACAAAAAACGATGTGTGTTCTTTCACTACCTGTAATAAATCAAAAAAATAGAAAAAATAGTCAAACAATAATACAGATTAAAAAAATGAACCTGCTGTACTGTTACCAATTAACCAGATCTACATAACGATCAATCAAATATACCCGATTTCCAAAATTACATTTAGAACACTAAAATTCAAACCAAAATCCGAAAATTCGAATCATAAAATGTAAGCTTTACTTACCTTCCAACCTTTGGTGGCTAACAAACATATAAATTTACAGACACATAATAATAATAAAAAAAATATATATAAATAAATAAAAATTACACTGAAATTAACAGAAAGCCTTCGAAGAAGAAGCCACAATCAACAATAATTGATGAATAACTTAAATTAATTGAAAAAAGGGCGCACCTTGGAGACGGATGAACCCTAATCGAAGCAAACGACCGAACACCACTCAAGAATACAAAAAACGACGCGTGTTCTTTCACTACCTGTAATAAATCAAAAAAATAGAAAAAATAGTCAAACAATAATACAGATTAAAAAAATTAACCTGCTGTTCTGTTATCAATTAATCGGATCTACATAACGATCAATCAAATATACCCGATTTCGAAAAATACAATTAGAACACTAAAATTCAAACTAAAATCTGAAAATTCGAATCATAAAATGTAAGCTCTACTTACCTTCCAACCTTTGGTGGCTAACGAACATATAAATTTACAGACACATAATCAAAAAAAATAAATAAATAAATAAAAATTACACTGAAATTAACAAAAAGCCTTCGAAGAAGAAGCTACAATCAACAATAATTGATGAATAACTTAAATTAATTGAAAAAAAGGGCGCACCTTGGAGACGGATGAACCCTAATCGAAGCAAACGACCGAACACCACTCAAGAATACAAAAAACGATGTGTGTTCTTTCACTACCTGTAATAAATCAAAAAAATAGAAAAAATAGTCAAACAATAATACAGATTAAAAAAATGAACCTGCTGTACTGTTACCAATTAACCAGATCTACATAACGATCAATCAAATATACCCGATTTCCAAAATTACATTTAGAACACTAAAATTCAAACCAAAATCCGAAAATTCGAATCATAAAATGTAAGCTTTACTTACCTTCCAACCTTTGGTGGCTAACAAACATATAAATTTACAGACACATAATAATAATAAAAAATATATATATAAATAAATAAAAATTACACTGAAATTAACAGAAAGCCTTCGAAGAAGAAGCCACAATCAACAATAATTGATGAATAACTTAAATTAATTGAAAAAAGGGCGCACCTTGGAGACGGATGAACCCTAATCGAAGCAAACGACCGAACACCACTCAAGAATACAAAAAACGACGCGTGTTCTTTCATTACCTGTAATAAATCAAAAAAATAGAAAAAATAGTCAAACAATAATACAGATTAAAAAAATTAACCTGCTGTTCTGTTATCAATTAATCGGATCTACATAACGATCAATCAAATATACCCGATTTCGAAAAATACAATTAGAACACTAAAAATCAAACTAAAATCTGAAAATTCGAATCATAAAATGTAAGCTCTACTTACCTTCCAACCTTTGGTGGCTAACGAACATATAAATTTACAGACACATAATCAAAAAAAAAAAAATAAATAAATAAAAATTACACTGAAATTAACAAAAAGCCTTCGAAGAAGAAGCCACAATCAACAATAATTGATGAATAACTTAAATTAATTGAAAAAAAGGCGCACCTTGGAGACGGATGAACCCTAATCGAAGCAAACGACTGAACACCACTCAAGAATTTCCCATCAGATCAAACTCCTTTATTCTTCTGAGAAGAAGCAATTTTCTGGTTGAAATTGAGAAAGAGAAAGAATGAGCAGGTTTCTGAGAAGAAACAATACCGAGAAAGAGAAAGAATGAGCGTTAATGAAGACATGGGCAATTGCAATCAGTATGGCAATGGGTATGGAGGAGCGGTATGAAAGGACCCGTTCATATACGTTATAAACGATTCACAATAGTTGATTACATTGCGAGGTATTTGACCTCTATATGATACATTTTACAAACATTGCATTCGTTTTTAAAAGACAAACTTTCTTTACATCGAAAATTGACAGGCATGCATACCATTTCATAATATCCACTATCCAACTATAAATTGATTTAATAATAATCTTTGATGAACTCAATGACTCGAATGCAACGTTCTTCGAAATATGTTATGAAAGACTCCAAGTAATATCTTTAAAATGAGCAAATGCACAACGGAAGATTTCTTTAACACCTGAGAATAAACATGCTTTGAAGTGTCAACCAAAAGGTTGGTGAGTTCATTAGTTTATCATAATCATTTATTTCCATCATTTTAATAGACCACAAGAATTTCATTTCCAGTTCTCATAAATATACGTCCCATGCATAGAGACAAAAATAATCATTCATATGGTGAACACCTAGTAACTGACATTAACTAGATACATATAAGAATATCCCCTATCATTCCGGGATCCTCCTTCGGACATGATATAAATTTCGAAGTTGAAATGTCCCGTTCTTATTGATTAAAAACGTTCCATATTAATTGATTTCGTTGCGAGGTTTTGACCTCTATATGAGACGTTTTTCAAAGACTGCATTCATTTTAAAACAAACCATAACCTTTATTTCATCCATAAAGGTTTAAAAAGTTTTACGTAGATTATCAAATAATGATAATCTAAAATATCCTGTTTACACACGACCATTACATAATGGTTTATAATACAAATATGTTACAACAAAATAAGTTTCTTGAATGCAGTTTTTACACAATATCATACAACCATGGACTCCAAATCTCGTCCTTATTTAAGTATGCGACAGCGGAAGCTCTTAATAATCACCTGAGAATAAACATGCTTAAAACGTCAACAAAAATGTTGGTGAGTTATAGGTTTAACCTATATATATCAAATCATAATAATAGACCACAAGATTTCATATTTCAATACACATCCCATACATAGAGATAAAAATCATTCATATGGTGAACACCTGGTAACCGACATTAACAAGATGCATATATAAGAATATCCCCATCATTCCGGGACACCCTTCGGATATGATATAAATTTCGAAGTACTAAAGCATCCGGTACTTTGGATGGGGTTTGTTAGGCCCGATAGATCTATCTTTAGGATTCGCGTCAATTAGGGTGTCTGTTCCCTAATTCTTAGATTACCAGACTTAATAAAAAGGGGCATATTCGATTTCGATAATTCAATCATAGAATGTAGTTTCACGTACTTGTGTCTATTTTGTAAATCATTTATAAAACCTGCATGTATTCTCATCCCAAAAATATTAGATTTTAAAAGTGGGACTATAACTCACTTTCACAGATTTTTACTTCGTCGGGAAGTAAGACTTGGCCACTGGTTGATTCACGAACCTATAACAATATATACATGTATATCAAAGTATGTTCAAAATATATTTACAACACTTTTAATATATTTTGATGTTTTAAGTTTATTAAGTCAGCTGTCCTCGTTAGTAACCTACAACTAGTTGTCCACAGTTAGATGTACAGAAATAAATCGATAAATATTATCTTGAATCAATCCACGACCCAGTGTATACGTATCTCAGTATTGATCACAACTCAAACTATATATATTTTGGAATCAACCTCAACCCTGTATAGCTAACTCCAACATTCACATATAGAGTGTCTATGGTTGTTCCGAAATATATATAGATGTGTCGACATGATAGGTCGAAACATTGTATACGTGTCTATGGTATCTCAAGATTACATAATATACAATACAAGTTGATTAACTTATGGTTGGAATAGATTTGTTACCAATTTTCACGTAGCTAAAATGAGAAAAATTATCCAATCTTGTTTTACCCATAACTTCTTCATTTTAAATCCGTTTTGAGTGAATCAAATTGCTATGGTTTCATATTGAACCCTATTTTATGAATCTAAACAGAAAAAGTATAGGTTTATAGTCAGAAAAATAAGTTACAAGTCGTTTTTTGTAAAGGTAGTCATTTCAGTCGAAAGAACGACGTCTAGATGACCATTTTAGAAAACATACTTCCACTTTGAGTTTAACCATAATTTTTGGATATAGTTTCATGTTCATAATAAAAATCATTTTCTCAGAATAACAAATTTTAAATCAAAGTTTATCATAGTTTTTAATTAACTAACCCAAAACAGCCCGCGTTGTTACTACGACGGCGTAAATCTGGTTTTACGGTGTTTTTCGTGTTTCCAGGTTTTAAATCATTAAGTTAGCATATCATATAGATATAGAACATGTGTTTAGTTTATTTTAAAAGTCAAGTTAGAAGGATTAACTTTTGTTTGCGAACAAGTTTAGAATTAACTAAACTATGTTCTAGTGATTACAAGTTTAAACCTTCGAATAAGATAGCTTTATATGTATGAATCGAATGATGTTATGAATATCATTACTACCTTAAGTTCCTTGGATAAACCTACTGGAAAATAGAAAAATGGATCTAGCTTCAATGGATCCTTGGATGGCTCGAAGTTCTTGAAGCAGAATCATGACACGAAAACAAGTTCAAGTAAGATCATCACTTGAAATAAGATTGTTATAGTTATAGAAATTGAACCAAAGTTTGAATATGATTATTACCTTGTATTAGAATGATAACCTACTGTAAGAAACAAAGATTTCTTGAGGTTGGATGATCACCTTACAAGATTGGAAGTGAGCTAGCAAACTTGAAAGTATTCTTGATTTTATGAAACTAGAACATTTGGAATTTATGAAGAACACTTAGAACTTGAAGATAGAACTTGAGAGAGATCAATTAGATGAAGAAAATTGAAGAATGAAAGTGTTTGTAGGTGTTTTTGGTCGTTGGTGTATGGATTAGATATAAAGGATATGTAATTTTGTTTTCATGTAAATAAGTCATGAATGATTACTCATATTTTTGTAATTTTATGAGATATTTCATGCTAGTTGCCAAATGATGGTTCCCACATGTGTTAGGTGACTCACATGGGCTGCTAAGAGCTGATCATTGGAGTGTATATACCAATAGTACATACATCTAAAAGCTGTGTATTGTACGAGTACGAATACGGGTGCATACGAGTAGAATTGTTGATGAAACTGAACGAGGATGTAATTGTAAGCATTTTTGTTAAGTAGAAGTATTTTGATAAGTGTCTTGAAGTCTTTCAAAAGTGTATGAATACATATTAAAACACTACATGTATATACATTTTAACTGAGTCGTTAAGTCATCGTTAGTCGTTACATGTAAATGTTGTTTTGAAACCTTTAGGTTAACGATCTTGTTAAATGTTTTTAACCCAATGTTTATAATATCAAAAGAGATTTTAAATTATTATATTATCATGATATTATAATGTACGAATATCTCTTAATATGATATATATACATTAAATGTCGTTACAACGATAATCGTTACATATATGTCTCGTTTCAAAATCATTAAGTTAGTAGTCTTGTTTTTACATATGTAGTTCATTGTTAATATAATTAATGATATGTTTACTTATCATAATATCATGTTAACTATATATATAACCATATATATGTCATCATATAGTTTTTACAAGTTTTAACGTTCGTGAATCACCGGTCAACTTGGGTGGTCAATTGTCTATATGAAACATATTTCAATTAATCAAGTCTTAACAAGTTTGATTGCTTAACATGTTGGAAACATTTAATCATGTAAATATCAATCTCAATTAATATATATAAACATGGAAAAGTTCGGGTCACTACAGTACCTACCCGTTAAATAAATTTCGTCCCGAAATTTTAAGCTGTTGAAGGTGTTGACGAATCTTCTGGAAATAGATGCGGGTATTTCTTCTTCATCTGATCTTCACGCTCCCAGGTGAACTCGGGTCCTCTACGAGCATTCCATCGAACCTTAACAATTGGTATCTTGTTTTGCTTAAGTCTTTTAACCTCACGATCCATTATTTCGACGGGTTCTTCGATGAATTGAAGTTTTTCGTTGATTTGGATTTCATCTAACGGAATAGTGAGATCTTCTTTAGCAAAACATTTCTTTAAATTCGAGACGTGGAAAGTGTTATGTACAGCCGCGAGTTGTTGAGGTAACTCTAGTCGGTAAGCTACTGGTCCGACACGATCAATAATCTTGAATGGTCCAATATACCTTGGATTTAATTTCCCTCGTTTACCAAATCGAACAACGCCTTTCCAAGGTGCAACTTTAAGCATGACCATCTCTCCAATTTCAAATTCTATATCTTTTCTTTTAATGTCAGCGTAGCTCTTTTGTCGACTTTGGACGATTTTCAACCGTTGTTGAATTTGGATGATCTTCTCGGTAGTTTCTTGTATAATCTCCGGACCCGTAATCTGTCTATCCCCCACTTCACTCCAACAAATCGGAGACCTGCACTTTCTACCATAAAGTGCTTCAAACGGCGCCATCTCAATGCTTGAATGGTAGCTGTTGTTGTAGGAAAATTCTGCTAACGGTAGATGTCGATCCCAACTGTTTCCAAAATCAATAACACATGCTCGTAGCATGTCTTCAAGCGTTTGTATCGTCCTTTCGCTCTGCCCATCAGTTTGTGGATGATAGGCAGTACTCATGTCTAGACGAGTTCCTAATGCTTGCTGTAATGTCTGCCAGAATCTTGAAATAAATCTGCCATCCCTATCAGAGATAATAGAGATTGGTATTCCATGTCTGGAGATGACTTCCTTCAAATACAGTCGTGCTAACTTCTCCATCTTGTCATCTTCTCTTATTGGCAAGAAGTGTGCTGATTTGGTGAGACGGTCAACTATTACCCAAATAGTATCAAAACCACTTGCAGTCCTTGGCAATTTAGTGATGAAATCCATGGTAATGTTTTCCCATTTCCATTCCGGGATTTCGGGTTGTTGGAGTAGACCTGATGGTTTCTGATGCTCAGCTTTAACCTTAGAACACGTCAAACATTCTCCTACGTATTTAGCAACATCGGCTTTCATACCCGGCCACCAAAAATGTTTCTTGAGATCCTTGTACATCTTCCCCGTTCCAGGATGTATTGAGTATCTGGTTTTATGAGCTTCTCTAAGTACCATTTCTCTCATATCTCCAAATTTTGGTACCCAAATCCTTTCAGCCCTATACCGGGTTCCGTCTTCCCGAATATTAAGATGCTTCTCCGATCCTTTGGGTATTTCATCCTTTAAATTTCCCTCTTTTAAAACTCCTTGTTGCGCCTCCTTTATTTGAGTAGTAATGTTATTATGAATCATTATATTCATAGATTTTACTCGAATGGGTTCTCTGTCCTTCCTGCTCAAGGCATCGGCTACCACATTTGCCTTCCCCGGGTGGTAACGAATCTCAAAGTCGTAATCATTCAATAATTCAATCCACCTACGCTGCCTCATATTCAGTTGTTTCTGATTAAATATGTGTTGAAGACTTTTGTGGTCGGTATATATAATACTTTTGACCCCATATAAGTAGTGCCTCCAAGTCTTTAATGCAAAAACAACCGCGCCTAATTCCAAATCATGCGTCGTATAATTTTGTTCGTGAATCTTCAATTGTCTAGACGCATAAGCAATCACCTTCGTTCGTTGCATTAATACACAACCGAGACCTTGCTTTGATGCATCACAATAAATCACAAAATCATCATTCCCTTCAGGCAATGACAATATAGGTGCCGTAGTTAGCTTTTTCTTCAATAACTGAAACGCTTTCTCTTGTTCATCATTCCATTCAAATTTCTTCCCTTTATGCGTTAATGCAGTCAAGGGTTTTGCTATTCTGGAAAAGTCTTGGATGAACCTTCTGTAGTAACCAGCTAGTCCTAAAAACTGGCGTATGTGTTTCGGAGTTTTCGAGGTTTCCCACTTTTCAACAGTTTCTATCTTTGCCGGATCCACCTTAATACCTTCTTTGTTCACTATGTGACCGAGGAATTGAACTTCTTCCAACCAAAATGCACACTTTGAAAACTTAGCGTACAATTCTTCCTTCCTCAATACTTCTAACACCTTTCTCAAATGTTCACCGTGTTCTTGGTCATTCTTTGAGTAAATAAGTATGTCATCAATGAAAACAATGACAAACTTGTCAAGGTATGGTCCACACACTCGGTTCATAAGGTCCATGAACACAGCTGGTGCATTAGTTAAACCAAACGGCATGACCATAAACTCGTAATGACCGTAACGTGTTCTGAAAGCAGTCTTTGGAATATCATCTTCTTTCACCCGCATTTGATGATACCCGGAACGTAAGTCAATCTTTGAATAAACAGACGAGCCTTGTAGTTGATCAAATAAGTCATCGATTCTCGGTAGTGGGTAGCGGTTCTTGATGGTAAGTTTGTTCAACTCTCGGTAGTCGATACACAACCTGAATGTACCATCTTTCTTCTTGACAAACAAAACAGGAGCTCCCCATGATGATGTGCTTGGTCGAATGAAACCACGCTCTAAAAGTTCTTGTAATTGGCTTTGCAGTTCTTTCATCTCGCTGGGTGCGAGTCTGTAAGGAGCACGAGCTATTGGTGCAGCTCCTGGTACAAGATCTATTTGAAATTCAACGGATCGATGTGGGGGTAATCCCGGTAATTCTTTCGGAAATACATCAGGAAATTCTTTTGCGACTGGAACATCATTGATGCTCTTTTCTTCAGTTTGTACTTTCTCGACGTGTGCTAGAACAGCATAGCACCCTTTTCTTATTAGTTTTTGTGCCTTCAAATTACTAATAAGATGTAGCTTCGTGTTGCCCTTTTCTCCGTACACCATTAAGGGTTTTCCTTTTTCTCGTATAATGCGAATTGCATTTTTGTAACAAACGATCTCCGCTTTCACTTCTTTCAACCAGTCCATACCGATTATCACATCAAAACTCCCTAACTCTACTGGTATCAAATCAATCTTAAATGTTTCGCTAACCAGTTTAATTTCTCGATTCCGACATATATTATCTGCTGAAATTAATTTACCATTTGCTAATTCGAGTAAAAATTTACTATCCAAAGGCGTCAATGGACAACTTAATTTAGCACAAAAATCTCTACTCATATAGCTTCTATCCGCACCCGAATCAAATAAAACGTAAGCAGATTTATTGTCAATAAGAAACGTACCCGTAACAAGCTCCGGGTCTTCCTGTGCCTCTGCCGCATTAATATTGAAAACTCTTCCACGGCCTTGTCCATTCGTGTTCTCCTGGTTCGGGCAATTTCTAATAATGTGGCCTGGTTTTCCACATTTATAACAAACTACATTGGCATAACTTGCTCCGACACTACTTGCTCCGCCATTACTCGTTCCGACACCATTTATTCCTTTCGTTCTATTAACCCCTGGTCCGTAGACCTCACACTTCGCCGCGCTATGACCATTTCTTTTACACTTGTTGCAAAATTTGGTGCAGAACCCCGAGTGATTCTTTTCACACCTTTGGCATAGCTGCTTCTGATTGTTGTTGTTGTTGCGGTTATTATTGTTATTGGGATGATTGTTGTAGTTGCTGTTGTTGTTGTTGTTGTTGTTGTTGTTGTTGTTGGGCCGTTTGTTGTAGTTGCGATTGATGTTGCGATTGTTGGGATAATTGTTGCGATTATTGTTGTAATTGTTGTTGTTGTTGTATTGGTGATTCTTATCACCGTTTTCCTCCCACTTTCTTTTGACTTGCTTCACATTGGCCTCTTCAGCAGTCTGTTCTTTAATTCTTTCTTCAATTTGGTTCACGAGTTTGTGAGCCATTCTACATGCCTGTTGTATGGAGGCGGGCTCGTGTGAACTTATATCTTTTTGGATTCTTTCCGGTAATCCTTTCACAAACGCGTCGATCTTCTCTTCCTCATCTTCGAATGCTCCCGGACACAATAGGCACAATTCTGTGAATCGTCTTTCGTACGTGGTAATATCAAATCCTTGGGTTCGTAACCCTCTAAGTTCTGTCTTGAGCTTATTGACCTTGGTTCTGGGACGGTACTTCTCGTTCATCAAGTGCTTGAATGCTGACCACGGTAGTGCGTACGCATCGTCTTGTCCCACTTGCTCTAGATAGGTATTCCACCATGTTAATGCAGAACCTGTGAAGGTATGCGTAGCGTACTTTACTTTGTCCTCTTCAGTACACTTACTTATGGCAAACACCGATTCGACCTTCTCGGTCCACCGTTTCAATCCGATCGGTCCTTCGGTTCCATCAAATTCCAAAGGTTTGCAGGCAGTGAATTCTTTGTAGGTGCATCCTACACGATTTCCTGTACTGCTAGATCCAAGGTTATTGTTGGTATGTAGCACAGCCTGTACTGCGGCTATGTTTGAAGCTAGAAAAGTACGGAATTCCTCTTCATTCATATTCACGGTGTGTCGAGTAGTCGGTGCCATTTCCTTCAAAATAGTTAAATGGAACAAGTTAATCATACAGAATATTAAGAGTAGTTAATAGTATTTCGTAGCATAATATGAACTCATTTATAAAAGCTTTTTCTTCATATTAGCGTTTTATAAGTTTAAATTCGGGTAGTACCTACCCGTTAAGTTCATACTTAGTAGCTAATATACAATTCAACTACTACAATTCTATATGAAAAACTGATTATAATAATATTTTGCGTTCAAACTTTTATACAATATTTTACAAACTTACAATACCGCTTATTTTACATAAAGCATGAAATATAGCACACAATAACTTTGATACAAGATAGTTGTGAAGACAATTCTAGCTAGTACACAAGTCGTTCAGCAAAGGCAATAAAGACACGTAATTCATACGTCCAGAAACAAGTCATGCATTCTGGTTTTACTAGGACTACTTCCCATCCTTGGTCTTGTGCAACATAACCGTTATGGCCGTTGATAAGACAGCGTGTTGTAACGTCATCAAAGGGACGAGGGTTACGTAATGTCCAACAGTCCCGTAATAATCTAAAAACCTCATTTCTTACCCCAATTACCGACTCCGTCACTTGTGGAAACGTTTTGTTTAATAGTTGTAGCCCGATGTTCTTGTTCTCACTTTGGTGAGAAGCGAACATGACTAATCCGTAAGCATAACATGCTTCTTTATGTTGCATGTTAGCCGCTTTTTCTAAATCACGAAGTCCAATATTCGGATATATTGAGTCAAAATAATTTCTTAACCCGTTGCGTAAAATAGCATTTGGGTTCCCCGCAATATATGCGTCAAAGTAAACACATCGTAACTTATGGGTTTCCCAATGTGATATCCCCCATCTTTCAAACGAAAGTCTTTTATAAACCAAGACATTCTTGGAACGTTCTTAGAATGTCTTACAAACTGATCTCGCCTTAAATAGTTGTGCCGAAGAATTCTGGCCGACTCTAGACAAGATTTCATCAATCATGTCTCCGGGTAGGTCTCTTAAAATATTGGGTTGTCTATCCATTTTGTGTTTTTAAACTGTAAAATAGACAAGAGTTAGATTCATAAAAAAAATACTTATTAATACAAGCAATTTTTACATATATCATAAAGCATAAGCACACTATATTACATATATTACACCACACGAATACAACTATCTTATTCCGACTCGCTTGTTTCTTCTTCTTCGGTTTTGGTTCGTTTTGCCAAGTTTCTAGGGATATATGATGTTCCCCTAATACGAGCCGTAATTTTCCACATTGGTTTAGAAAAACCTGGTGGTTTAGAGGTTCCCGGGTCATTGTTACAACTTAAGGACTTCGGGGGTTGACGATACATATAAAGTTCATCAGGGTTGGAATTAGATTTCTCTATTTTTATGCCCTTTCCTTTATTATTTTCTTTTGCCTTTTTAAATTCAGTTGGGGTAATTTCTATAACATCATCGGAATTCTCGTCGGAATCCGATTCATCGGAGAATTGGTAATCCTCCCAATATTTTGCTTCCTTGGCGGAAACACCATTGACCATAATTAACCTTGGTCGGTTGGTTGAGGATTTTCTTTTACTTAACCGTTTTAATATTTCCCCCACCGGTTCTATTTCTTCATCCGGTTCCGATTCTTCTTCCGGTTCCGATTCTTCTTCCGGTTCCGACTCTTCTTCCGGTTCCTCTTCGGGAACTTGTGAATCAGTCCACGAATCATTCCAATTTACATTTGACTCTTCATTATTATTAGGTGAGTCAATGGGACTTGTTCTAGAGGTAGACATCTATCACATAATATCAAACGCGTTAAGAGATTAATATATCACATAATATTCACATGTTAAAAATATATAGTTTCCAACAAAATTTGTTAAGCAATCATTTTTCAAGTAAACACGGTCGAAGTCCAGACTCACTAATGCATCCTAACAAACTCGATAAGATACACTAATGCAAAATTCTGGTTCTCTAAGACCAACGCTCGGATACCAACTGAAATGTCCCGTTCTTATTGATTAAAAACGTTCCATATTAATTGATTTCGTTGCGAGGTTTTGACCTCTATATGAGACGTTTTTCAAAGACTGCATTCATTTTAAAACAAACCATAACCTTTATTTCATCCATAAAGGTTTAAAAAGTTTTACGTAGATTATCAAATAATGATAATCTAAAATATCCTGTTTACACAGGACCATTACATAATGGTTTATAATACAAATATGTTACAACAAAATAAGTTTCTTGAATGCAGTTTTTACACAATATCATACAAGCATGGACTCCAAATCTCGTCCTTATTTAAGTATGCGACAGCGGAAGCTCTTAATAATCACCTGAGAATAAACATGCTTAAAACGTCAACAAAAATGTTGGTGAGTTATAGGTTTAACCTATATATATCAAATCATAATAATAGACCACAAGATTTCATATTTCAATACACATCCCATACATAGAGATAAAAATCATTCATATGGTGAACACCTGGTAACCGACATTAACAAGATGCATATATAAGAATATCCCCATCATTCCGGGACACCCTTCGGATATGATATAAATTTCGAAGTACTAAAGCATCCGGTACTTTGGATGGGGTTTGTTAGGCCCAATAGATCTATCTTTAGGATTCGCGTCAATTAGGGTGTCTGTTCCCTAATTCTTAGATTACCAGACTTAATAAAAAGGGGCACATTCGATTTCGATAATTCAATCATAGAATGTAGTTTCACGTACTTGTGTCTATTTTGTAAATCATTTATAAAACCTGCATGTATTCTCATCCCAAAAATATTAGATTTTAAAAGTGGGACTATAACTCACTTTCACAGATTTTTACTTCGTCGGGAAGTAAGACTTGGCCACTGGTTGATTCACGAACCTATAACAATATATACATGTATATCAAAGTATGTTCAAAATATATTTACAACACTTTTAATATATTTTGATGTTTTAAGTTTATTAAGTCAGCTGTTCTCGTTAGTAACCTACAACTAGTTGTCCACAGTTAGATGTACAGAAATAAATCGATAAATATTATCTTGAATCAATCCACGACCCAGTGTATACGTATCTCAGTATTGATCATAACTCAAACTATATATATTTTGGAATCAACCTCAACCCTGTATAGCTAACTCCAACATTCACATATAGAGTGTCTATGGTTGTTCCGAAATATATATAGATGTGTCGACATGATAGGTCGAAACATTGTATACGTGTCTATGGTATCTCAAGATTACATAATATACAATACAAGTTGATTAACTTATGGTTGGAATAGATTTGTTACCAATTTTCACGTAGCTAAAATGAGAAAAATTATCCAATCTTGTTTTACCCATAACTTCTTCATTTTAAATCCGTTTTGAGTGAATCAAATTGCTATGGTTTCATATTGAACCCTATTTTATGAATCTAAACATAAAAAGTATAGGTTTATAGTCAGAAAAATAAGTTACAAGTCGTTTTTTGTAAAGGTAGTCATTTCAGTCGAAAGAACGACGTCTAGATGACCATTTTAGAAAACATACTTCCACTTTGAGTTTAACCATAATTTTTGGATATAGTTTCATGTTCATAATAAAAATCATTTTCTCAGAATAACAAATTTTAAATCAAAGTTTATCATAGTTTTTAATTAACTAACCCAAAACAGCCCGCGTTGTTACTACGACGGCGTAAATCTGGTTTTACGGTGTTTTTCGTGTTTCCAGGTTTTAAATCATTAAGTTAGCATATCATATAGATATAGAACATGTGTTTAGTTTATTTTAAAAGTCAAGTTAGAAGGATTAACTTTTGTTTGCGAACAAGTTTAGAATTAACTAAACTATGTTCTAGTGATTACAAGTTTAAACCTTCGAATAAGATAGCTTTATATGTATGAATCAAATGATGTTATGAACATCATTACTACCTTAAGTTCCTTGGATAAACCTACTGGAAAAGAGAAAAATGGATCTAGCTTCAATGGATCCTTGGATGGCTCGAAGTTCTTGAAGCAGAATCATGACACGAAAACAAGTTCAAGTAAGATCATCACTTGAAATAAGATTGTTATAGTTATAGAAATTGAACCAAAGTTTGAATATGATTATTACCTTGTATTAGAATGATAACCTACTGTAAGAAACAAAGATTTCTTGAGGTTGGATGATCACCTTACAAGATTGGAAGTGAGCTAGCAAACTTGAAAGTATTCTTGATTTTATGAAACTAGAACATTTGGAATTTATGAAGAACACTTAGAACTTGAAGATAGAACTTGAGAGAGATCAATTAGATGAAGAAAATTGAAGAATGAAAGTGTTTGTAGGTGTTTTTGGTCGTTGGTGTATGGATTAGATATAAAGGATATGTAATTTTGTTTTCATGTAAATAAGTCATGAATGATTACTCATATTTTTGTAATTTTATGAGATATTTCATGCTAGTTGCCAAATGATGGTTCCCACATGTGTTAGGTGACTCACATGGGCTGCTAAGAGCTGATCATTGGAGTGTATATACCAATAGTACATACATCTAAAAGCTGTGTATTGTACGAGTACGAATACGGGTGCATACGAGTAGAATTGTTGATGAAACTGAACGAGGATGTAATTGTAAGCATTTTTGTTAAGTAGAAGTATTTTGATAAGTGTCTTGAAGTCTTTCAAAAGTGTATGAATACATATTAAAACACTACATGTATATACATTTTAACTGAGTCGTTAAGTCATCGTTAGTCGTTACATGTAAATGTTGTTTTGAAACCTTTAGGTTAACGATCTTGTTAAATGTTTTTAACCCAATGTTTATAATATCAAAAGAGATTTTAAATTATTATATTATCATGATATTATAATGTACGAATATCTCTTAATATGATATATATACATTAAATGTCGTTACAACGATAATCGTTACATATATGTCTCGTTTTAAAATCATTAAGTTAGTAGTCTTGTTTTTACATATGTAGTTCATTGTTAATATAATTAATGATATGTTTACTTATCATAATATCATGTTAACTATATATATAACCATATATATGTCATCATATAGTTTTTAAAAGTTTTAACGTTCGTGAATCACCGGTCAACTTGGGTGGTCAATTGTCTATATGAAACATATTTCAATTAATCAAGTCTTAACAAGTTTGATTGCTTAACATGTTGGAAACATTTAATCATGTAAATATCAATCTCAATTAATATATATAAACATGGAAAAGTTCGGGTCACTACAGAAGTACTAAAGCATCCGGTACTTTGGATGAGGTTTGTTAGGCCCAATAGATCTATCTTTAGGATTCGCGTCAATTAGGGTGTATGTTCCCTAATTCTTAGATTACCAGACTTTAATAAAAAGGGGCATATTCGATTTCGATAATGCAACCATAGAATGTAGTTTCAATTACTTGTGTCTATTTCGTCAAACATTTATAAAAGCGCATGTATTCTCAGTCCCAAAAATATAAAGGGTAAAAAGGCAAATGAAACTCACCATACTGTATTTCGTAGTAAAAATACATATAACGTCATTGAACAAGTGCAAGGTTGGCCTCGGATTCACGAACCTAAATTAATTATATATATTTATGTGTTGGTCAATATTTGTCTAACAAATTAGGTCAAGTCATAGTGTACCACAATCCTAATGCTCGAGACTAATATGCAAAAGTCAACAAAAGTAAATTTGACTCAAAATAATTTCTAAAAATCTATACATGATTAATATATAGTTTAAATATCGTCGTTTTATATTTTTAAATATTTTTAAAAGATTTATTAGAGTAAATAATATAATTTATTTATTAATAAATAAAATTTTATATTAAATTTATATAATAAAATATACTTTTATATATATTAAGTAATAAAATTTATAGGGTTCATTTAATATCATAAAGATAATATGATAGGTATTATTAAAGTAAGTTATTACACGTAGTAAAATATGTTTGTATCACATATTTATTTGATAAAATAATATCTGTAATGATAGTAAGTAAAAGTTGTATTATTTTGTAATAATAATTATTATTATAAAAATATCAATATTTATAATTACTAAGATGACATTATGATAAAACGATAATTCTAATTATGATAACTTTAATATTTACCATAATTTTTAATATTATCTTTAAAATAATAATTCTATTTAAAATAATAATAATAATGATATTTTATAGTAACAATGACATTTCTATTAAAATGATAATTTTTGTTAAAATGATAGTTTTAATACTAACGATACTTTTAATAATAATAGTAATGATAAAAATAATAAGAACGATAATTTTATCTAAATCAATATCTTATAATATTTTAATTTCATCATGATACTCTTACTCATTATTTCCTAATCATTTCGTTTAATAGTTTTTAATCATCTTTTATATCGTGTTCATAATAATGATAATAATAATAATCAAAATAATTAGGTGTTACAAATATTTGTTTTAATTACACTAATATTAATAATGATAGTTACTATAACATTATTAACGATAATACTAATAATTATCTTAATGATAATATAGTAATAATAATAATAACAATAACAGTAACCATTTTTAAATAATGATATATATATTAATAATGATAATAATAATAATAATACTAATAATAATAATAATAATAATTGGATAATAATAATAATACTAATTATAACTTTAACGATAATAATGATAGTAATAATAATAAAAAATAACAATTTTTAATGATAAATCCATTTTATTGATAATGATAATAATAATGATAATAATAAGATAAAACTAGAACGACGATAAAAACGACGATAATAATAATCATTTTTAATAAAAATATCGAAAATTCAATTCATTATAACTTCTAATCCGTTCATCGAAACCATTCGATATCTAAAGGAAAAGTTCTTAATTTTTCGCTAGCTTTCCAAGGACATGCATATCTTATACCTTATCTCAACCGCAAGTGTAACTAATTCAAGATTCAACCTAACCTGTCTAAGGGCAATATCAAAAGTACAAGCATGCATAATCCTAAATACTCGAGCACTAGTCAGGGATACACTATTAGTATGTAAAAGTTAAATTATGAGTACTCACGTATCAATATTGAGATTCAATATTGCAGGAAAGGTACGTAGACGCAACGGAAATGATAAACACTATATTGACCTCACGAGCGTACCCATGAACCATACTCAATCACCTCCATAGCTATAACCCATAATTTCCTTAATCCTATCCTACTCGAAAAACAATTTCAAAATCACTCGGACAGCACTCTGTCGTAATATTTTATGTATACTAATAATATCTTGAAATAATACGGAGTAAATATATATATGTAAATCGATTGAGAGAGTTTATAGAAAAATATTTTCAAGTTTCTATGAAATAATGAAACCTATTGAATTCTATTTATAATAGATTTTTGAATTATTAAAGTGAATTATTAAAGTATGAATTATTAAAGTGAATTATTAAAGTATGAATTATTAAAGTAAATTATTAAAGTATGAATTATTAAAGTGAATTATTAAAGTATGAATTATTAAAGTGAATTATTAAAGTTAAAGTAAAGTAAAAATAAAGTAAAGATAAAGTTTAAGTATATTAAAAGTATAAAACTATGTACGTATAATACGCGTATAAATATATATAATATTAATTTAAATCGTTATATATATTTAATAAAATAAAATATAAATATCGTTATCTTTATCATACTAGTTAAGTAATTAGTTTTCAAAAGTGGTTCTAGATATTTATAAAAGTTATATACGTTTTAATAATAAAGTTCTTTTTAAACTGAAAACGTTTTTGTACGTTTGAAACGAAATAGATCAATCGAGTCTTTATGAGATTCAATCTTCCACTATCCTTTGTCTAGTTCTCAATGATTGACAATTTGTTCTTATTTATAAATCACTTTACCATTTTCTGAATATTGTTAAAATGGAAAGATTTCTCAAATCAACGTGGGCCTTTCAACAGAGACTTGTAATCATAATTCAATATATCTGATAATTCAATCATTTGATCTTATCTTCTAATTCCATTGATAAATATTTTGAAACAGATACAATCATATAAAGTATTTAATCTAATATTTTGTTTACGTTTCAAGTTATAATATATATACACATATACATATATAATCATATTCGTTTAATGGTTCGTGAATCGTTGGAACTTGGTCGAGGTTGAATGAATGTATGAACATAGTTTAAAATTCTTGAAATTTAACTTAACAAATATTGCTTATCGTGTCGGAAACATATAAAGATTAAAGTTTAAATTTGGTTGGAAATTTCCGGGTTGTCACACGGTACCTTTCTACAACCCCTCACGCTAACCACCGGCCAATTTCTTCCTTTTATATTTTTTTTCCAGTGTGTGAAATTAGTGTGTGAAAAGTGTGTGCAAATAGTGAGCAGTGAAAAATAGTGGAAAACAGCTGACGTGGCCCAATGGGAGGGCTGGGAATTCGGCTGCTATTAGTATGTGGGTAATATTTTTGTACATCTGGTGATTATGTTGAATGTTAACATACATTATTGTGCATTCAATGTATGTTAATAATATTTTTGTACATCTGATGATTATGTTGAATGTTAACATACAGCTGGTGAATTTTAACATGCATCTGATGAATGTTAGTAATATGATGAATGTTAACATACATCTGATGAAGTTTTTATATTTATTCTTAATATGTTATCATACACCCGATGAATTTTAATGTGCTGAGAAATTATTACTGTACACATGATATATATTATTATTGTACATTTGATGAATGTGAGTAATATTTATTGTACATTTGGTGATTATGTTAACATACATCTGGTGAATGTTAACATACATCTGCTGATTATGTTAACATACATCTGGTGAATGTTAACATACATTTACATCCGGTGAATGCTAACATACATCTACATCTAATGAAATTTTAATATTTATTACCTAATATATTATCATAAATCTGATGAATGATAATGTGCTAAGAAATTATTATAGTACATCTGATAAATGTTAATATATATTGTACATCTGGTGAACGTTAACATACATCTTGTGATTTTTTTTATATTGTGACGACCCAGAAATTTTCGACCAAATTTAAACTTAATCTTTATATAATACTGACTTAATAAGCAATGAATTTTAATAAATTTTGAACCTCCGGAAAGAGTTTTACACAAGCTTTTGGTCACCCTTTTATTCCGACGATTCACGAACGTCATAACTTGATTTAATTTTTTAATTGTTTAATTATTGTGTATATATATGGATTTATATTTATTTAACTTGAAATATGATAATTAAATATCTCATTAAGTATATAAACAAAGTATTATATATATATTTTCATACTACTAATTTAAAGAGTTTTCAAACAATATATATATTACTATTTAAACGACGTAATTAACTTATGTTAAAATGTATTTACATATAATGTATTACGAGTGTAAATACATCCTTACAAGTATTGAATACACTTTATAATATACCAATACATATAAAGAATAGCTATACTCGTATTTTCGTTCAATTTTCTCAAAGAATTCTACTCACATTCATACGGTATTTTTACCCGTATTATACACTGCTTTTAGAAGTATTTACTATTGGTATATAACAATAGAAATCTGCAATTATTTGTATAATATGTCATCCATGACCTAATCAATTTAATATGTCATGCATGACTTAATACAATTTAACTTATCTTAGATATTTTCACTAAAAGCCAAAATTATAAGCTTATAAATAAGAACCATTTTAACTCATTTTTACTCCACATTTTCTTAAACTAAAAACACACACTTGAATGCTCTCATATCATACTTTAATCTCAGCAACTTTCCGCTTCATAATCAAGGTAAAATACTTCTCAAAATCCTTGTTCAATTCCTTGTATAGTTGCTATCTTATTATACTTATAAAACTTGTAAAAACTGGAACTTATTTTGATGAACACCAAACTTGTTTGAAAAACTAATCTAATCTTTCTAACTTAACTCTAATAAAACTTATTTATATGTATTATGATGTTATATTAAGTTAATATAAGAACTTATAATTTGTACATATGAAGAATGAAATGTCCCGTTCTTATTGATTAAAAACGTTCCATATTAATTGATTTTGTTGCGAGGTTTTGACCTCTATATGAGACGTTTTTCAAAGACTGCATTCATTTTTAAAACAAACCATAACCTTTATTTCATAAATAAAGGTTTAAAAAGCTTTACGTAGATTATCAAATAATGATAATCTAAAATATCCTATTTACACACGACCTTTACATAATGGTTTACAATACAAATATGTTACATCGAAATCAGTTTCTTGAATGCAGTTTTTACACAATATCATACAAACATGGACTCCAAATCTTGTCCTTATTTTAGTATGCAACAGCGGAAGCTCTTAATATTCACCTGAGAATAAACATGCTTTAAACGTCAACAAAAATGTTGGTGAGTTATAGGTTTAACCTATATATATCAAATCGTAACAATAGACCACAAGATTTCATATTTCAATACACATCCCATACATAGAGATAAAAATCATTCATATGGTGAACACTTGGTAACCGACATTAACAAGATGCATATATAAGAATATCCCCATCATTCCGGGACACCCTTCGGATATGATATAAATTTCGAAGTACTAAAGCATCCGGTACTTTGGATGGGGTTTGTTAGGCCCAATAGATCTATCTTTAGGATTCGCGTCAATTAGGGTGTCTGTTCCCTAATTCTTAGATTACCAGACTTAATAAAAAGGGGCATATTCGATTTCGATAATTCAACCATAGAATGTAGTTTCACGTACTTGTGTCTATTTTGTAAATCATTTATAAAACCTGCATGTATTCTCATCCCAAAAATATTAGATTTTAAAAGTGGGACTATAACTCACTTTCACAGATTTTTACTTCGTCGAGAAGTAAGACTTGGCCACTGTTGATTCACGAACCTATAACAATATATACATATATATTAAAGTATGTTCAAAATATATTTACAACACTTTTAATATATTTTGATGTTTTAAGTTTATTAAGTCAACTGTCCTCGTTAGTAACCTACAACTAGTTGTCCACAGTTAGATGTACAGAAATAAATCGATAAATATTATCTTGAATCAATCCACGACCCAGTGTATACGTATCTCAGTATTGATCACAACTCAAACTATATATATTTTGGAATCAATCTCAAACCTGTATAGCTAACTCCAACATTCACATATAGAGTGTCTATGGTTGTTCCGAAATATATATAGATGTGTCGACATGATAGGTCGAAACATTGTATATGTGTCTATGGTATCTCAAGATTACATAATATACAATACAAGTTGATTAAGTTATGGTTGGAATAGATTTGTTACCAATTTTCACGTAGCTAAAATGAGAAAAATTATCCAATCTTGTTTTACCCATAACTTCTTCATTTTAAATCCGTTTTGAGTGAATCAAATTGCTATGGTTTCATATTGAACTCTATTTTATGAATCTAAACAGAAAAAGTATAGGTTTATAGTCGGAAGAATAAGTTACAAGTCATTTTTGTAAAGGTAGTCATTTCAGTCGAAAGAACGACGTCTAGATGACCATTTTAGAAAACATACTTCCACTTTGAGTTTAACCATAATTTTTGGATATAGTTTCATGTTCATAATAAAAATCATTTTCTCAGAATAACAACTTTTAAATCAAAGTTTATCATAGTTTTTAATTAACTAACCCAAAACAGCCCGCGGTGTTACTACGACGGCGTAAATCCGGTTTTACGGTGTTTTTTGTGTTTCCAGGTTTTAAATCATTAAGTTAGCATATCATATAGATATAGAACATGTGTTTAGTTAATTTTAAAAGTCAAGTTAGAAGGATTAACTTTTGTTTGCGAACAAGTTTAGAATTAACTAAACTATGTTCCAGTGATTACGAGTTTAAACTTTCGAATAAGATAGTTTTATATATATGAATCGAATGATGTTATGAACATCATTACTACCTCAAGTTTAGTAGGTAAACCTACTGGAAGTGACAAGAAATGATCTAGCTTCAAAGGATCTTGGATGGCTTGAAAGTTCTTGAAGTAGGATCATGACACAAAAACAAGTTCAAGTAAGATTTTTACTCGAATTAAGATAGTTTATAGTTATAGAAATTGAATCAAAGTTTGAATATGAATATTACCTTGAATAAGAAAGATAACCTACTGTATATAACAAAGGTTTATTGATCTTAGATGATAACTTGGAATGGATTAGAAAGCTTGGAAGTAAATTAGTAAACTTGAAGGGATTTTTGAAGTGTTCTTCCTATGATGATTATAGCTTGATTCTTGAAGTGATTTTTGATGAATATGATGATTAATTACTGGAAAAATACGTTCATAATAGTGTGGGTGTGTTGAGAGAGAATTAGAAAGAGAATTGGAAGTGAAATGGAGTGAATGATGAGTGGTAATTGGTGAGTGGTGAGTGGGGTTAAAAGGAGTTCTAGTTAGTTGACTAGCTCATGGTAGAAGTTAAAATTGATTAGTCATACATGACATAATCAAGAGTGGAATCCCATGCTAGTTCCTATTGGTATATACCTATAGTAAGTACGTTTTGAAGCTGTGTATAATACGGGTAAAAATACGACTAGAATTCTTGATGAAAGAAAAGAATGGGAAAGTAACTGTAACCATTTTCGTTAAGTATGAGTGTTTTGATATATGTCTTGAAGTCTTCCAAAAGTATTTTAATACATCTAAATACACTACATGTATATACATTTTAACTGAGTCGTTAAGTCATCGTTAGTCGTTACATGTAAGTGTTGTTTTGAAACCTTTAAGTTAACGATCTCAATTAATGTTGTTAACCCATTGTTTATTATATCTAATGAGATGTTAAATTATTATATTATCATGATATTATGATATATTAATATATCTTAATATGATATATATACATTTAAATGTCGTTACAACGATAATCGTTACATATATGTCTCGTTTCGAAATCCTTAAGTTAGTAGTCTTGTTTATATGTATATAACTCATTGTTAATATAATTATGGAGATAATTACTTATCATAATCTCATGTTAACCATATGTATATCCATATATATATCGTCATGTCATTTTTACAAGTTTTAACGTTCGTGAATCGCCGGTCAACTTGGGTGGTCAATTGTCTATATGAAACATATTTCAATTAATCAAGTCTTAACAAGTTTGATTGCTTAACATGTTGGAAACATTTAATCATGTAAATATCAATCTCAATTAATATATATAAACATGGAAAAGTTCGGGTCACTACAGTACCTACCCGTTAAATAAATTTCGTCCCGAAATTTTAAGCTGTTGAAGGTGTTGACGAATCTTCTGGAAATAGATGCGGGTATTTCTTCTTCATCTGATCTTCACTCTCCCAGGTGAACTCGGGTCCTCTACGAGCATTCCATCGAACCTTAACAATTGGTATCTTGTTTTGCTTAAGTCTTTTAACCTCACGATCCATTATTTCGACGGGTTCTTCGATGAATTGGAGTTTTTCGTTGATTTGGATTTCATCTAACAGAATAGTGAGATCTTCTTTAGCAAAACATTTCTTCAAATTCGAGACGTGGAAAGTGTTATGTACAGCCGCGAGTTGTTGAGGTAACTCAAGTCGGTAAGCTACTGGTCCGACACGATCAATAATCTTGAATGGTCCAATATACCTTGGATTTAATTTCCCTCATTTACCAAATCGAACAACGCCTTTCCAAGGTGCAACTTTAAGCATGACCATCTCTCCAATTTCAAATTCTATATCTTTTCTTTTAATGTCAGCGTAGTTCTTTTGTCGACTTTGGGCGGTTTTCAACCGTTGTTGAATTTGGATGATCTTCTCGGTAGTTTCTTGTATAATCTCCGGACCCGTAATCTGTCTATCCCCCACTTCACTCCAACAAATCGGAGACCTGCACTTTCTACCATAAAGTGCTTCAAACGGCGCCATCTCAATGCTTGAATGGTAGCTGTTGTTGTAGGAAAATTCTACTAACGGTAGATGTCAATCCCAACTGTTTCTGAAATCAATAACACATGCTCGTAGCATGTCTTCAAGCGTTTGTATCGTCCTTTCGCTCTGCCCATCAGTTTGTGGATGATAGGCAGTACACATGTCTAGACGAGTTCCTAATGCTTGCTGTAATGTCTGCCAGAATCGTGAAATAAATCTGCCATCCCTATCAGAGATAATAGAGATTGGTATTCCATGTCTGGAGACGACTTCCTTCAAATACAGTCGTGCTAACTTCTCCATCTTGTCATCTTCTCTTATTGGCAGGAAGTGTGCTGATTTGGTGAGACGATCAACTATTACCCAAATAGTATCAAAACCACTTGCAGTCCTTGGCAATTTAGTGATGAAATCCATGGTAATGTTTTCCCATTTCCATTCTGGGATTTCGGGTTGTTGAAGTAGACCTGATGGTTTCTGATGCTCAGCTTTGACCTTAGAACACGTCAAACATTCTCCTACGTATTTAGCAACATCGGCTTTCATACCCGGCCACCAAAAATGTTTCTTGAGATCCTTGTACATCTTCCCCGTTCCAGGATGTATTGAGTATCTGGTTTTATGAGCTTCTCTAAGTACCATTTCTCTCATATCTCCAAATTTTGGTACCCAAATCCTTTCAGCCCTATACCGGATTCCGTCTTCCCGAATATTAAGATACTGCTCCGATCCTTTGGGTATTTCATCCTTTAAATTTCCTTCTTTTAAAACTCCTTGTTGCGCCTCCTTTATTTGAGTAGTAAGGTTATTATGAATCATTATATTCATAGATTTTACTCGAATGGGTTCACTGTCCTTCCTGCTCAAGGCATCGGCTACCACATTTGCCTTCCCCGGGTGGTAACGAATCTCAAAGTCGTAATCATTCAATAATTCAATCCACCTACGCTGCCTCATATTCAGTTGTTTCTAATTAAATATGTGTTGAAGACTTTTGTGGTCGGTATATATAATACTTTTGACCCCATATAAGTAGTGCCTCCAAGTCTTTAATGCAAAAACAACCGCGCCTAATTCCAAATCATGCGTCGTATAATTTTGTTCGTGAATCTTCAATTGTCTAGACGCATAAGCAATCACCTTCGTTCGTTGCATTAATACACAACCGAGACCTTGCTTTGATGCGTCACAATAAATCACAAAATCATCATTCCCTTCAGGCAATGACAATATAGGTGCCGTAGTTAGCTTTTTCTTCAATAACTGAAACGCTTTCTCTTGTTCATCATTCCATTCAAATTTCTTCCCTTTATGCGTTAATGCAGTCAAGGGTTTTGCTATTCTGGAAAAGTCTTGGATGAACCTTCTGTAGTAACCAGCTAGTCCTAAAAATTGGCGTATGTGTTTTGGAGTTTTCGGGGTTTCCCACTTTTCAACAGTTTCTATCTTTGCCGGATCCACCTTAATACCTTCTTTGTTCACTATGTGACCGAGGAATTGAACTTCTTCCAACCAAAATGCACACTTTGAAAACTTAGCGTACAATTCTTCCTTCCTCAATACTTCTAACACCTTTCTCAAATGTTCACCGTGTTCTTGGTCATTCTTTGAGTAAATAAGTATGTCATCAATGAAAACAATGACAAACTTGTCAAGGTATGGTCCACACACTCGGTTCATAAGGTCCATGAACACAGCTGGTGCATTAGTTAAACCAAACAGCATGACCATAAACTCGTAATGACCGTAACGTGTTCTGAAAGCAGTCTTTGGAATATCATCTTCTTTCACCCGCATTTGATGATACCCGGAACGTAAGTCAATCTTTGAATAAACAGACGAGCCTTGTAGTTGATCAAATAAGTCGTCGATTCTCGGTAGTGGGTAGCGGTTCTTGATGGTAAGTTTGTTCAACTCTCGGTAGTCGATACACAACCTGAATGTACCATCTTTCTTCTTGACAAACAAAACAGGAGCTACCCACGGTGATGTGCTTGGTCGAATGAAACCATGCTCTAAAAGTTCTTGTAATTGGCTTTGCAGTTCTTTCATCTCGCTGGGTGCGAGTCTGTAAGGAGCACGAGCTATTGGTGCAGCTCCTGGTACAAGATCTATTTGAAATTCAACGGATCGATGTGGGGGTAATCCCGGTAATTCTTTCGGAAATACATCGGGAAATTCTTTTGCGACGGGAACATCATTGATGCTCTTTTCTTCAGTTTGAACTTTCTCGACGTGTGCTAGAACAGCATAGCAACCTTTTCTTATTAGTTTTTGTGCCTTCAAATTACTAATAAGATGTAACTTCGTGTTGCCCTTTTCTCCGTACACCATTAAGGGTTTTCCTTTTTCTCGTATAATGCGAATTGCATTTTTGTAACAAACGATCTTTGCTTTCACTTCTTTCAACCAGTCCATACCGATTATCACATCAAAACTCCCTAACTCTACTGGTATCAAATCAATCTTAAATGTTTCGCTAACCAGTTTAATTTCTCGATTCCGACATATATTATCTGCTGAAATTAATTTACCATTTGCTAATTCGAGTAAAAATTTACTATCCAAAGGCGTCAATGGACAACTTAATTTAGCACAAAAATCTCTACTCATATAGCTTCTATCCGCACCCGAATCAAATAAAACGTAAGCAGATTTATTGTCAATAAGAAACGTACCCGTAACAAGCTCCGGGTCTTCCTGTGCCTCTGCCGCATTAATATTGAAAACTCTTCCGCGGCCTTGTCCATTCGTGTTCTCCTGGTTCGGGCAATTTCTAATGATGTGGCCCGGTTTTCCACATTTATAACAAACTACATTGGCATAACTTGCTCCGACACTACTTGCTCTGCCATTACTCGTTCCGACACCATTTGTTCCTTTCGTTCTATTAACCCCTGGTCCGTAGACCTCACACTTCGCCGCGCTATGACCATTTCTTTTACACTTGTTGCAAAATTTGGTGCAGAACCCCGAGTGATACTTTTCACACCTTTGGCATAGCTGCTTCTGATTGTTGTTGTTGTTGCGGTTATTATTGTTGTTGGGATGATTGTTGTAGTTGCTGTTGTTGTTGTTGTTGTTGTTGTTGTTGTTGTTGTTGTTGTTGTTGTTGTTGTTGTTGTTGGGCCGTTTGTTGTAGTTGCGATTGATGTTGCGATTGCTGGGATAATTGTTGCGATTATTGTTGTAATTGCTGTTGTTGTTGTATTGGTGATTCTTATCACCGTTTTCCTCCCACTTTCTTTTGACTTGCTTCACATTGGTCTCTTCAGCAGTCTGTTCTTTAATTCTTTCTTCAATCTGGTTCACTAGTTTGTGAGCTATTCTACATGCCTGTTGTATGGAGGCGGGCTCGTGTGAACTTATATCTTCTTGGATTCTTTCCGGTAATCCTTTCACAAATGCGTCGATCTTCTCTTCCTCATCTTCGAATGCTCCCGGACACAATAGGCACAATTCTGTGAATCGTCTTTCGTACGTGGTAATATCAAATCCTTGGGTTCGTAACCCTCTAAGTTCTGTCTTGAGCTTATTGACCTCGGTTCTGGGACGGTACTTCTCGTTCATCAAGTGCTTGAATGCTGACCACGGTAGTGCGTACGCATCGTCTTGTCCCACTTGCTCTAGATAGGTATTCCACCATGTTAACGCAGAACCTGTAAAGGTATGCGTAGCGTACTTCACTTTGTCCTCTTCAGTACACTTACTTATGGCAAACACCGATTCGACCTTCTCGGTCCACCGTTTCAATCCGATCGGTCCTTCGGTTCCATCAAATTCCAAAGGTTTACAGGCAGTGAATTCTTTGTAGGTGCATCCTACACGATTTCCTGTACTGCTAGATCCAAGGTTATTGTTGGTATGTAACGCAGCCTGTACTGCGGCTATGTTTGAAGCTAGAAAAGTACAGAATTCCTCTTCATTCATATTCACGGTGTGTCGAGTAGTCGGTGCCATTTCCTTCAAAATAGTCAAATGGAACAAGTTAATCATACAGAATATTAAGAGTAGTTAATAGTATTTCGTAGCATAATATGAACTCATTTATAAAAGCTTTTTCTTCATATTAGCGTTTTATAAGTTTAAATTCGGGTAGTACCTACCCGTTAAGTTCATACTTAGTAGCTAATATACAATTCAACTACTACAATTCTATATGAAAAACTGATTATAATAATATTTCGCGTTCAAACTTTTACACAATATTTTACAAACTTACAATACCGCTTATTTTACATATAGCATGAAATATAGCACACAATAAATTTGATACAAGATGGTTGTGAAGATAATTCTAGCTAGTACACAAGTCGTTCAGCAAAGGCAATAAAGACACGTAATTCATACGTCCAGAAACAAGTCATGCATTCTGGTATTACTAGGATTACTTCCCATCCTTGGTCTTGTGGAACATAACCGTTATGGCCGTTGATAAGACAGCGTGTTGTAATGTCGTCAAAGGGACGAGGGTTACGTAATGTCCAACAGTCCCGTAACAATCTAAAAACCTCATTTCTTACCCCAATTACCGACTCCGTCACTTGTGGGAACGTTTTGTTTAATAGTTGTAGCCCGATGTTCTTGTTCTCACTTTGGTGAGAAGCGAACATTACTAATCCGTAAGCATAACATGCTTCTTTATGTTGCATGTTAGCCGCTTTTTCTAAATCACGAAGTCCAATATTCGGATATATTGAGTCAAAATAATTTCTTAACCCATTGCGTAAAATAGCATTTGGGTTCCCCGCAATATATGCATCAAAGTAAACACATCGTAACTTATGGATTTCCCAATGTGATATCCCCCATCTTTCGAACGAAAGCCTTTTATAAACCAAGGCATTCTTGGAACGTTCTTCGAATGTCTTACAAACTGATCTCGCCTTAAATAGTTGTGCCGAAGAATTCTGACCGACTCTAGACAAGATTTCATCAATCATGTCTCCGGGTAGGTCTCTTAAAATATTGGGTTGTCTATCCATTTTGTGTTTTTATACTGTAAAATAGACAAGAGTTAGATTCATAAAAAAAAATACTTATTAATACAAGCAATTTTTACATATATCATAAAGCATAAGCACACTATATTACATATATTACACCACACGAATACAACTATCTTATTCCGACTCGCTTGTTTCTTCTTCTTCAGTTTTGGTTCGTTTTTCCAAGTTTCTAGGGATATATGATGTTCCCCTAATACGAGCCGTAATTTTCCACATTGGTTTAGAAAAACCTGGTGGTTTAGAGGTTCCCGGGTCATTGTTACAACTTAAGGACTTCGGGGGTTGACGATACATATAAAGTTCATCGGGGTTGGAATTAGATTTCTCTATTTTTATGCCCTTTCCCTTATTATTTTCTTTTGCCTTTTTAAATTCGGTTGAGGTAATTTCTATAACATCATCGAAATTCTCGTCGGAATCCGATTCATCGGAGAATTGGTAATCCTCCCAATATTTTGCTTCCTTGGCGGAAACACCATTGACCATAATTAACCTTGGTTGGTTGGTTGAGGATTTTCTTTTACTTAACCGTTTTATTATTTCCCCCACCGATTCTATTTCTTCATCCGGTTCCTCCTCTTCCGGTTCTGATTCTTCTTCCGGTTCCGACTCTTCTTCCGGTTCCTCTTCGGGAACTTGTGAATCAGTCCACGAATCATTCCAATTTACATTTGACTCTTCATTATTATTAGGTGAGTCAATGGGACTTGTTCTAGAGGTAGACATCTATCACATAATATCAAACGCGTTAAGAGATTAATATATCACATAATATTCACATGTTAAAAATATATAGTTTCCAACAAAATTTGTTAAGCAATCATTTTTCAAGTAAACACGGTCGAAGTCCAGACTCACTAATGCATCCTAACAAACTCGATAAGACACACTAATGCAAAATTCTGGTTCTCTAAGACCAACGCTCGGATACCAACTGAAATGTCCAGTTCTTATTGATTAAAAACGTTCCATATTAATTGATTTCGTTGCGAGGTTTTGACCTCTATATGAGACGTTTTTCAAAGACTGCATTCATTTTTAAAACAAACCATAACCTTTATTTCATAAATAAAGGTTTAAAAAGCTTTACGTAGATTGTCAAATAATGATAATCTAAAATATCCTGTTTACACACGACCATTACATAATGGTTTACAATACAAATATGTTACATCGAAATCAGTTTCTTGAATGCAGTTTTTACACAATATCATACAAACATGGACTCCAAATCTTGTCCTTATTTTAGTATGCAACAGCGGAAGCTCTTAATATTCACCTGAGAATAAACATGCTTTAAACGTCAACAAAAATGTTGGTGAGTTATAGGTTTAACCTATATATATCAAATCGTAACAATAGACCACAAGATTTCATATTTCAATACACATCCCATACATAGAGATAAAAATCATTCATGTGGTGAACACCTGGTAACCGACATTAACAAGATGCATATATAAGAATATCCCCATCATTCCGGGACACCCTTCGGATATGATATAAATTTCGAAGTACTAAAGCATCCGGTACTTTGGATGGGGTTTGTTAGGCCCAATAGATCTATCTTTAGGATTCGCGTCAATTAGGGTGTCTGTTCCCTAATTCTTAGATTACCAGACTTAATAAAAAGGGGCATATTCGATTTCGATAATTCAACCATAGAATGTAGTTTCACGTACTTGTGTCTATTTTGTAAATCATTTATAAAACCTTCATGTATTCTCATCCCAAAAATATTAGATTTTAAAAGTGGGACTATAACTCACTTTCACAGATTTTTACTTCGTCGAGAAGTAAGACTTGGCCACTGTTGATTCACGAACCTATAACAATATATACATATATATTAAAGTATGTTCAAAATATATTTACAACACTTTTAATATATTTTGATGTTTTAAGTTTATTAAGTCAGCTGTCCTCGTTAGTAACCTACAACTAGTTGTCCACAGTTAGATGTACAGAAATAAATCGATAAATATTATCTTGAATCAATCCACGACCCAGTGTATACGTATCTCAGTATTGATCACAACTCAAACTATATATATTTTGGAATCAACCTCAACCCTGTATAGCTAACTCCAACATTCACATATAGAGTGTCTATGGTTGTTCCGAAATATATATAGATGTGTCGACATGATAGTTCGAAACATTGTATACGTGTCTATGGTATCTCAAGATTACATAATATACAATACAAGTTGATTAAGTTATGGTTGGAATAGATTTGTTACCAATTTTCACGTAGCTAAAATGAGAAAAATTATCCAATCTTGTTTTACGCATAACTTCTTCATTTTAAATCCGTTTTGAGTGAATCAAATTGCTATTGTTTCATATTGAACTCTTTTTTATGAATATAAACATAAAAAGTATAGGTTTATAGTCGGAAGAATAAGTTACAAGTCATTTTTGTAAAGGTAGTCATTTCAGTCGAAAGAACGACGTCTAGATGACCATTTTAGAAAACATACTTCCACTTTGAGTTTAACCATAATTTTTGGATATAGTTTCATGTTCATAATAAAAATCATTTTCTCAGAATAACAACTTTTAAATCAAAGTTTATCATAGTTTTTAATTAACTAACCCAAAACAGCCCGCGGTGTTACTACGACGGCGTAAATCCGGTTTTACGGTGTTTTTCGTGTTTCCAGGTTTTAAATCATTAAGTTAGCATATCATATAGATATAGAACATGTGTTTAGTTAATTTTAAAAGTCAAGTTAGAAGGATTAACTTTTGTTTGCGAACAAGTTTAGAATTAACTAAACTATGTTCTAGTGATTACGAGTTTAAACCTTCGAATAAGATAGATTTATATATATGAATCGAATGATGTTATGAACATCATTACTACCTCAAGTTTAGTAGGTAAACCTACTGGAAGTTACAAGAAATGATCTAGCTTCAAAGGATCTTGGATGGCTTGAAAGTTCTTGAAGTAGGATCATGACACAAAAACAAGTTCAAGTAAGATTTTTACTCGAATTAAGATAGTTTATAGTTATAGAAATTGAATCAAAGTTTGAATATGAATATTACCTTGAATAAGAAATATAACCTACTGTATATAACAAAAGTTTCTTGATCTTAGATGATAACTTGGAATGGATTAGAAAGCTTGGAAGTAAATTAGTAAACTTGAAGGGATTTTTGAAGTGTTCTTGAAGTGTTCTTCCTATGATGATTATAGCTTGATTCTTGAAGTGATTTTTGATGAAGATGATGATTAATTACTGGAAAAATACGTTCATAATAGTGTGGGTGTGTTTAGAGAGAATTAGAAAGAGAATTGGAAGTGAAATGGAGTGAATGATGAGTGGTAATTGGTGAGTGGTGAGTGGGGTTAAAAGGAGTTCTAGTTAGTTGACTAGCTCATGGTAGAAGTTAAAATTGATTAGTCATACGACATAATCAAGAGTGGAATCTCATGCTAGTTCCTATTGGTATATACCCATAGTAAGTACGTTTTGAAGCTGTGTATAATACGGGTAAAAATACGACTAGAATTCTTGATGAAAGAAAAGAATGGGAAAGTAACTGTAACCATTTTCGTTAAGTATGAGTGTTTTGATATATGTCTTGAAGTCTTCCAAAAGTATTTTAATACATCTAAATACACTACATGTATATACATTTTAACTGAGTCGTTAAGTCATCGTTAGTCGTTACATGTAAGTGTTGTTTTGAAACCTTTAAGTTAACGATCTCAATTAATGTTGTTAACCCATTGTTTATTATATCTAATGAGATGTTAAATTATTATATTATCATGATATTATGATATATTAATATATCTTAATATGATATATATACATTTAAATGTCGTTACAACGATAATCGTTAAATATATGTCTCGTTTCGAAATCCTTAAGTTTGTAGTCTTGTTTATATGTATATAACTCATTGTTAATATGCTTATGGAGATACTTACTTATCATAATCTCATGTTAACCATATGTATATCCATATATATATCGTCATGTCGTTTTTATAAGTTTTAACGTTCGTGAATCGCCGGTCAACTTGGGTGGTCAATTGTCTATATGAAACATATTTCAATTAATCAAGTCTTAACAAGTTTGATTGCTTAACATGTTGGAAACATTTAATCATGTAAATATCAATCTCAATTAATATATATAAACATGGAAAAGTTCGGGTCACTACAAAGAACACCTTGAAACTTAACATATATCGTTTAATCTCCATTTGGTAAAAAGCGGGCTGTTTTGGGTTGGGAATTAAAAACCTATCTTAGACTTTGATTTCGAGGCTAAGACTTTGAAAATATGTTAATATATGTAAATAAGACTTCCAGTATTTTTTTCATATTTTAGACAAAGTGGAAGTATTTTATCAAAAATCATATATTGGGAGGATGCCGGGATTTTTCCAAATCTGTCCACCGACATAAAAGAAGGGTAAAGCTCTAACAATTACTACTTGGGATGAACTTTTCGAATTGGTTTTGAAAAATTTACTTCTTAATGAATCCATAGCAATTTGATTCACTTTAAACGGAGTTGTAATGAATATTTGGTGAACAAAACAAAATCTGCTAAAATTAACGTTGTATGGACGAAATTTATATTGTAAAAACTATATTAACCATATCTTTGCTAACTTTTCCTATATATATATATATATATATATATATATATATATATATATATATATATATATATATATATATATATATATATATATATATATATTTGGACATGTTATCATTAGTATAACAAAATATTATAATCTTAGTTAATTCCGAGATTATATATATATATATATATATATATATATATATATATATATATATATATATATATATATATATATATATATATATATATATATATAATCTTGGTACATTCCATGACAATAAGTATACAATACGTTTTGATAAATTCTAAGACTACGTATACAATACGTCTCTGGGTTGATGCAAAGACAATACGTATACAATACGTCGTGGGGTAATTTTAAGATTATATATATATATACCGATTATTGGACTGTTGGACATTTCGGACTATTTTGGACTACTAACAAAGGACTACTAACATAAAAATGTTAAAAATTAATATATAAGTATTCTATGAACTTGTTTTATTTTATTCACATGTATTATTATCTGAATCGTTATTTTTGTTATAGGTTCGTGAATCCAAGGACGACGGTCATATTTTTAATAAGTTGAAAACTTATTATTAATATACTTTTACTACTGTGAGTATATAGTCCCATTTTTAAACTCTACAAATATTTTGGGATGAGAATACATGCATTTTATATTTTACGCAATAGACACAAGTACTTAAAATATATTCTACGTTGAGTTGTACCACCGTGCATATCTTCCCTAATAGCTTGGTAACTAATATTTACATGTTGTAAGAACATGTAAGCGCGAATCCTATTGATAGATCTATCGGGTTTGACAACCCCAACCGGGCTAGTCGCTCTAGTATCGTAAACGGTCGCATAGTACTTCGTTTTTACTACACTTGGTACAGTGTAGGGAGATTTCATAATAAAGGTAATATGCCACATTAATGGTTAAGTATGGTTACCGAAGCGCTCAACAACTTATAGAATACTTTTATTACACTTGCGAGTGTACATATATTTATAACTATGAAATCTTGTGGTCTATATTTATATCGATGCTAAACCTATATATCTCACCAACCTTTGTGTTGACTGTTTAAGCATGTTTATTCTCAGGTCCTTAAGAAAGTCTTCCGCTGTTGCATTATCTGAGCAAACTGTGCATGGAGTCTCATGCTTTGGTTTAAATAAAGTGTTGCATTCAATAAAACTTTTGTCATGTGTTATATTCGACTATTATGTCACGTGTGTAGTATTTGGAAACCGATGTATTTTGGGGAATATTTCTTAAATAATCGCCCACTTGTTTAAAACATACATTATGTATAATAATGGTGTGTTTTTTTTAGAAACGAATGCAATATTTTCTAAAACGTATCATATAGAGGTCAAATACCTCGCTATGGGACCAATGAATAACGTACCGCGTTTATAGTAATATGGATGAGTCGTTTCATATATCATCACTTAATATGTTATTATACATTTAATGAATGTTTTTTTTTTTGGAAAGGCAAATAAGATTTCATTTCATGTGTAATGTAACGACCCAAACCAATAACCAACCGAATATGCGAAACAAATTTTTTATTTTTTTTTATCAGTAGAGTGCGCCACGCGCACTCCTTGGGGTGCGCGGCGCGCACAGGCCCACATTCAGTTCTGTCCGGTTTTATCAATTTTCAAATAAAGATCTCCCACTTCCCGACATATTTAGACGAAACGCTTTTCACAACATGTTATAATGGTTAAAACTCACACGATTCAATAATAAAATGAGTTTTACAAAATGGGGCCCACATCGGCCGTTTTACGAGTTTCATACAAAAGTTCGAGTTTCGATCACACTAGTTTAAATTCCAAACGACACTAAGAGCATGGTGTTTGGGGTTAAACTACCCAAATCTCGGTCAAACTCCAAAAGCTATCACATCCAAAAGCGTCCCCTATCAAACAACAAGCGAAAAATCTCTAATCCAACCGTACGCCCTTACCCTTATCAACGCCCGAGCCTATAAAAAGATAAACAACGAGAGGGTAAGCAAAGCTTAGTGAATGCAATAATTATACATATAAATATATAACTTACTTACTTGCAAACACTTACAACACATCCGCATACATACTAGCAACATAATTAGCATACCTTTATAATGTATAACGCTAAATCCTCGATAACATAAGCTAGTATAACAATATCATATAATGCAACAACACAATACGTTATAACACAATACATAAGCATTGATGTTCACAACATCCATTAGTATTCGAATCCCAAGGCTAGCTCAACGAATGGTATCGTCAACATCGAACTTAATTCCCATTCGTCCCAATAAATGTGGTATCGTCAACATCGAACTTAAACCCACATATGAGGTATCGTCAACATCGAACTTAAACCCTCATCGAATTTCACTACACTAGCGGTATGGCTTCGTCAACATCGAACTTAAAATCCATACATGAGGTATCGTCAACATCGAACTTAAACCCTCATCAAAACGAACCAACAATATACTCTAAGTTATGGTATCGTCAACATCGAACTTTAACCCATACCCCACAAGTAAATAAATCATATACATACATATATAATTATTCCACTCACCTCGACGATTTGGTGATGATTTTATACTTTCGAATGCTTCAAAGCCGAGTACCTAATACAATAAGTACTCAATCAACAAACAAATTTGTTGGGCTAAACACCAACAATTCACTCAAGTGCATTTAATGACTTAAATGCATTAAATGCCCCATTTTCACCAAAACCGCCCCTTAAGGGTCAAGACCCTCGTCAATCACTTAAAAGCTAGTGATTAAGGTCTATCAACACTAACTATAACACAATTAAGGTAATTCATACCCATAATCCCAAACTAGGTAAATCATTAACCCCTTTGACTCATTTAAAGTCAACACACCCATTTCGGGTCATCCACTAACCCAACTAACACCCATTTACCAATTAGCTAGGTGTGCTAGTAATTAACTAACCAATTAGGACTCATAACATCAATTAACACTTTGAAACCCTAAGTTAGTTACCATTGAGTCTTCATGACTCCATCTTACCCAAGAACACCCGAAATCAACAATTATGGGTTTTATGTTCTTCATTTACCCAAACCCTAACCCTACACAAAATCAAAGTAGGGAAATCAAGATTAGAGCTTACCACTACAACCCCAACGTAGCTAGTGAGTAGATGAACGACTTTAATACCTGCACTTTGGCCCGAGAACAACTTCTTCCTCTTGGATTTAAGCTTTATCACTCAAGAAATCACACTCTCTCTCCAAAATTAAAGTGAAGAAGATAAGGTTGTTGAAAATGGAGTGAATGATACCCCAAGATCTGACCTACTGGCCTCCAACACGTCCACAAGTGAAATTATTAAAATGCCCATCAAAATATCTGAATAAAACAACAGAACCCGGCTACAGTGAGGAGTGCGCCAGGCGCACCCCTAAGTGTGCGCTGAGCGCACCCTGCTCAGTTCGCCCTCTGACCTCTGTTTTAATATACAAGGTCACCCACACTTCATGTACCCTATTTACTCTGCTGTACAATGAAGATTAGGGTCTTACAACTCTCCCCCACTTGAATCGGAGCGCGTCCTCGCGATCCAAGCCGCATGACAAGAGGGAAGATAGACCAACACAAACTCTTCGGGCTCTAAAGTAAATTCGGAACCTTTACTACGACGCCATTGAACTTTAAAAGTTCTCACTTCTTTATTTCTCAACCTTTTGACCTTCTCATCGAGTATGGCAATCGGCTCCTCAATATATTCTAACTTATTGTTTAGTTCAATCTCGTCTAATGGCACCCATGATGAATCATCCGCAAGACACTTACGGAGATGGGAAACATGAAATGTATTATGGGTCCCCGCAAGCTCTTCGGGTAATTCCAAACGATACGCGACTTCACCAACACGAGCTAAAATTTTAAAAGGACCAATAAACCGAGGAGCTAACTTTCCCCGTTTTCGAAACCGAATAACACCTTTCCATGGCGAAACCTTAAGCATCACCATGTCACCTTCTTGAAATTCGATCTTTCGTCTACGCTTGTCGGCATACGACTTTTGTCTATCTTGAGCCTTTTTCAAATGATCCCGAATCATATCAATCTTGCTATTCGTTTCTAATACCAAATCGGTACTCCCGATTTCTTTTTGACCAATCTCACCACAACAAATCGGAGTTCGGCACCTCCGCCCATAAAGCATCTCGTAAGGTGGCATCCCGATACTAGTATGATAACTATTATTGTACGAGAATTCCACCAAAGGTAAGTGCTCATCCCAACTTCCACCAAAATCAATAATACACGCCCGCAACATATCCTCCAAAGTTTGGTTCGTACGTTCGGTTTGACCGTCCGTTTGAGGATGATACGCCGTGCTCAATTTCAATTGTGTACCCATATCTTCGTGAAACTTTTCCCAAAACCGAGATGCAAAACGGGTATCTCGATCTGAAATAATAGATATAGGAACCCCATGTCGAGCGACTACCTCCTTGATAAACAATTTAGCCAAGGTCTCCGACGATATCGCTTCCCGAATGGGAAGAAACAAGGCACTCTTCGTCAACCGATCAACTATTACCCAAATCGAGTCAAATTGGGTTCTCGCCGTCTTTGGTAACTTTGTAATGAAATCCATGGTAATGTGCTCCCATTTCCACTTCGGGATTTCTAACGGTTGTAACTTACCATATGGCTTTTGGTGTTCGGCTTTAACTTGTAAACACGTGACACATTGCTCAACATACTTAACAACATCACGTTTCATGCCCGGCCACCAATAATCCTTTCTCAAATCGAGGTACATTTCCGTCGCGCCCGGATGAACGGAATACTTTGACTTATGTGCTCCATCAAGTAGCACTCGTCGATAATCCCCCATCTTAGGCACCCACACTCTTCCTTGAAAAGACAACAAACCACGCGAACCCATAGTAATGAATTCCGATTGCCCCACAATCCGTTCCGCATGCTTGTTGTGAACGTAAGCTTCAATTTGAATCACACCAAGTTTTTCAAGAAAATCATTAGTAATAATCATACGTAACAATCCCAATCGTAACGCCGGGTGGTGACTCTTTCGACTTAACGCATCCGCGACCACATTCGCCTTACCCGGATGATAAAGTATTTCACAATCATAATCTTTCACCACATCCATCCATCTACGTTGACGATAATTCAAATCTCTTTGATCAAAAAGATGTTTCAAACTCTTGTGATCCGAATAAATCGTACACTTGACACCATACAAGTAATGGCGCCAAATTTTCAACGCATGAACAACCGCCGCCAACTCAAGATCATGAGTCGGATATCTCGTTTCGTGTTCCTTTAATTGTCGAGAGGCATAAGCGATGACTTTTCCCCTTTGCATTAGAACACACCCGAGCCCATTTAAAGAAGCAACACAATAAACCGTCATGTCTTCCATACCTTCCGGCAATACTAACACCGGAGCTTGACATAACTTCTCTTTTAACAATTGAAAAGCAATTTCTTGCTCGTTCTCACAATTAAATCTTGCGTTCTTTCTTGTCAATTTTGTCAATGGAGAAGCGATCTTAGAAAAGTCTTGGATAAACCGACGATAATAACCGACCAATCCGAGAAAACTTCGGATTTTCGTAGGCGTAGTCGGTCGTCCCCAACTCTTTACCGTCTCAATCTTCCCCGGGTCCACTTGAATACCATTTTCGTTCACAATATGGCCAAGGAATTGAACTTCCCTTAGCCAAAAGTCACATTTGGAGAATTTAGCATACAACTTCTCCTTCCGCAACGTCCTTAACACACTCCGCAAATGATGTTCATGTTCCTTCATACTCTTCGAATAGACAAGTATGTCGTCAATGAACACAATTACCGACTTGTCCAACATAGGTTGGCACACTCGGTTCATAAGGTCCATGAATGCCGCCGGTGCATTCGTAAGACCAAAAGGCATTACCACAAACTCAAAATGGCCATAACGCGTTCGAAAAGCCGTTTTCTCTATATCTTCCTCACGGACCCGCATTTGGTGATAGCCGGACCGTAGGTCGATTTTGGAGAAATACGTTGCACCTTGGAGTTGGTCAAACAAATCGTCAATCCTAGGCAAAGGATAACGATTCTTGATCGTCACTTTGTTCAACTCCCGATAATCGATGCACATCCGCATACCACCATCCTTCTTCTTCACGAATAAAACCGGAGCGCCCCATGGCGAAGCACTCGGTCGGATAAAACCCTTTTCAAGTAGCTCTTGGGTTTGATTTAACAACTCTTGCATTTTCGTTGGCGCTAAACGATAAGGAGTTTTAGCAATGGGGGTAGCCCCCGGAACCAACTCAATGCGAAATTCAACTTGTCTTTCCGCCGGAACACCCGGTAACTCATCCGGAAAAACGTCTTCAAATTCATTCACCACCGGAATTTCACGAATAGATGGTGGATCATCTCGAGTATCAACAACATGGGAAAGAAAAGCCATGCCACCACTAACAAGGAAACGACGTGCCCTTGCAAAAGTGCATATCGGCACAAGTCTTCTCCGCTTATCACCATGAATAATTAACTCTCCCCCACTTGGGGTCTTTACCCGAATAAACTTATCATGGCATGCAATATCGGCTCTATTATGATCGAGCCAATCCATACCAACGACGATATCAAAATCACCCAAAGTCATCGGAATGAGATCGATTTTAAAATTTTCGGCACCAAACACAACGTTACAATTTTCACACACATCAACCACTAGCGCCGTCTTGCCATCCGCTATTTCAACTTCTACCGGACGACTTAACTTAACTAGCGGTTTATTTAACTTAGGCACGAATCTTGGAGAAACAAACGATAAATTGGCACCACTATCAAATAGGATTCGTGCCGGATTAGAGTTAACCATGAAAGTACCTGAAACGACTTCGTTGGATTGCTTGGCCTCCTCATTCGTCATCAAATAGTTGCGACCCCTAGCCGTGCCCGCCGCTTTCTCCAACCGTTTAACATGATCGGTGTTCAAGTCGGGGCACTCCGACTTTCGGTGTCCTTCTTTGTTGCAATTAAAACAAGTGAGCTTGTTTGTTGAAGGAGGCTTTGTACAATCCCGAGCCAAATGACCTCGTACTCCACAATTGTAGCAAGTAGGGATAAAGTTCCCGAAACCTCCCTTCTTCACACTATTTACACTTTCGGAACCCTTCTTGTTCTTGTTCTTCTTGTTGAAAAAGTTAGAATGACTAGAACCTTCAAACTTTCTTTTAGAAAAAGTGAAATCGCTTTTTCTTGGAACCTCCGGCTCAAAACCCTGAGCCAATTCAAATAACTCTTCAAAAGACTTAGCCGCTCCTCGACTAATCTTACCCTTATACTCATCATTCATGGTACGGTAGAAATCTTTCATTAGCTTGTGATCGTCACCAACATATTCCGGACAAAAATGAGTCTTTGCCAAGAAGGTAGACTTGAGAGTGACCAAGTCCATTGAACCTTGTTGCAAATTGTGCAACTCGTCCCGGATTCTATCAAGATCGGAAGAAGTTCGGTATTCTTGGAAAAATTCCTTCTTAAACTCCTCCCATGTCAAGCTCATGCATTGCTCTTCACCATATAATTTGATTTTATCGTCCCACCACAACTTGCCTTCTTCGCGCAACATGCTAGACCCATAACTCGTCTTCTTCTCGGGAGGACATTCCGCGGTACGGAACGCTCCATCGATATCGGAAATCCAACAAGTGCTTTTCAATGGATCCCTCACCCCATTAAACATTGGAGGTTGAGTATCCTTGAAATTTTTGTAGTGGAAGTCCCGCCTTCCACCCCCACCATTACCTTCACCCCCTTCGCCTCGAGGATAAATATTTCTAGCTTCCAAAGCCTCCTCTATTGCGGCTTTCATTCGTTCATTTATCATTTCGGTCACTTGTCCATCAACCGACTCTTGGAAAACCTTTCGAACATCGTCAAGAAAATCCTTCTTTAGCCTTTTAAAGATGGCCTCGACCTTGGTCGTGAGTTCAACGTCCTCACTCGTACTTCCGTCATTGGTGTCGTGTCCATTTCTCATCTTCATTCTATAAAACGAAGTAAATTAAGCAACGAAACGAAAAGGACTTAACACATACGTATATACATATACACCGCACTATCCCATCTTGCTCAACAATCGTCGTACATCGCTTGTTTGACACGATTTGAACCCGTAACAATGGTAGCTAATCATTGTTACGCGAGCACGTCGCATTAACTTGCTAGTACAACGTCTATCTCGCTTGATGTTTGCTAACACAACACAAAACAAATAGCGCAAGGTTAGTTCACATAAACCTAAACACTAATCAACTCCCGATCCGACCCGTCTCCTACAAGTCCCGCATAAAGCGCGTACACAATAAGTCTAAGTCTAGGCACCTATCTCAAGTCGCCTAAATCTCTTAGACCATGCTCTGATACCACTTGTAACGACCCAAACTGTAACATCCCGCCTTTTTCCGTTAAATTTATTTTTAACACCGTCTTTTTCTTTTAAATAATACCTTTCGTTATTTAAATTCGTAGTTTTCGTTGACTAACGTTCACAATAATTCCGTCATTTAATTATAACATCTCTCGTTAACTTGCGTTTTAAAAATATTCGTTTGGTTAATTCCCGCACCCGCTCTGAAACTTGAGGGACTAGTTCCGCCACTTGACCAAAGAGGTGGCTAGTAGTTGACTAGTCAACCACTCACCACCTCCACCCCTCATTCATCCATTTCTTTTTCCTTCTTTCTTTCTTTTTTTCTCTCAAGAACACAAACATAAATCATCATCTAAATCCGGATCGGGAAGCAAACTTCAAAACAAATTACATATTTGGAATCCTCTCTTCATCCTCTACAATTTGATACCAACTTCATCTCGTTTGGGTAACTTTCTAAAAACTCTAGATTTCTATAAATTCGTGTTTTTGACTTGAAATGGTGTTAGTTAGTGTCTATGGCTCGTGTATAACATGGATATATGTTTTGTTTGCTCGATTCGTTGTTTTGAGTAACTAGTTTGAACATTTGAAATGGGTGTGCTAAATCTTTGATTTTGGATGAGTTAATGTTGTTAGATTGTTAAAGTGCATGTTTTAATTGTGTTACTAGTATCACTAGCTTCGTTTTGATGCGTAGGTTGATTAAGAAAACTTCAAAAACCCGATTAATGATTTTGTGATGTTTGACTAGGGTTTGATAGTTCTTGACATGAACATTTGGATGTTTAAATGCCATGGAATGTTAATTGTTAGTGTTTAGTAGTAATGTATGCTTCATTACCTTCAAAACGGCATATCGTATGTGTAAATTGGATTCCCGAATCATAAAATACGTTTTACGAACTTGAAACTTTGAAAATAAACCCTTCTTGATCAATTGACGAGTTTTCGGTTATAGTAATTGATGTTTGTGCTTGTGAAAGGTAGTTAATTGTATTCCTTGTCAAAAGAGCTTTCCAATGATATAAGATGCGTATTCTAAGTGTTTACGGTTTGCGTTTTGTGCTAAATTGAATTTTGGATCAAGACTTGAACTTTTGAAACTGACCAGGCACCAGACCACGTTATTTGTCGCGCCGCGGAGCATTTTGTCGCGCCGTGGCCCAAAGGGTGATTTTAGAACATGTTTTTCAGGCTTTCTGACCTTCAACATAGGCATTTGTCGCGCCGCGGAGCAATTTGTCGCGCCGCGACAATTGCCTGTTTCATCCGAACTTCAGCAAACTTGTTTTGGCCATAACTTTTTGACCGTAACTCCGTTTTCGATGAATCAAATATCGTTGGAAACGTAATAAGATTTCCTTTCTAATGGTAAGGTTTTGAAATGTCAACTCAAACTTTATTACAATTGTTCTAACATGCTATTATACTTGATTCTTGCATGAAACTTGACAACGTGATTCACATGCTATACTATTCGAGTCGTAACGAGCCATAGGACTAATTGAACACATTTCACCCGACTTTGTGTCGTAACCGGTTAATTGATATAACTTACTTGTTTAGGTCAAGGCTAAGCAACTTTCATGCACACGTTTACTTGTTGAAGTACATTTATACTCGTGCACTCGAGGTGAGATCATAGTCCCACCTTTTCAACAACTTTTATTCTTTTAAATCGTGGGCTGAGAAACATATACATTACATACTTATATACATTTCACATGTATATATACTTTTCATACTTTTATACTTTGAACACAAATACGAATACAGAGATACAGGCGAGTTAGAACAAAAGTCCTCAATCCAATTATCATTAGTTCCACTTGCAGGGTGTAAGTGTAAGCGAGTGATTATGTTGTGTGGCCATACGGGTTTAACGAACCCTCATTCAGACGGTTCGCTACCGTTAGTGGATGAAATATAATTTCAACGTGCATAGTGTATGTTCTAACACTATATTCAAAATTCAGAGGGAAGATTCAGTTAAGCTTTGCTAATTGGGTGCTCGCAATACAAACTACATTCTTCGGAATAAATACGATTTGGATAATCATCTATACAAACTATTGTGGTTCAAAGTATACTTTTACAAATACATTTATGATCTCACCAACGTTTTTCGTTGACAGTTTTCTATATGTTTCTCAGGTTCATACATGGCTATTTGATACATGCTTCCGCGTACATTCATACTTGCTTGGGGTCAAGCATACATGCATACACTCTGATTTCTTGCTTGGGGTCAAGCATACATACATACATACGCTAGGGATAGCACTTTTGGATTCAAACTTTTGTTTACATACTTACGCTATTTATAGCAACTGTGTTTTTCAACTTATATTATGTCGCAAGTTATTTCATTTATACTTTATGACTTTTGTAAACTTAGACTTGCTGTCGAATGGTTTTGTAAACTAAACTTGCAAGTCTTGTGCCTTTCAAATGAATGCGACATAATTTTGGTCAAACGAGTCTCATATAGGGACTACGACCACGCAACGGGACCTAAGTTAACGGCGCCGTCAATAACGGTTTTGGTCGGGTCGTTACACAAACCAATAACCAACCGAATACGCGAAACAAATTTTTTTTTTATTAGTAGAGTGCGCCACACGCACTCCTTGGGTGCGCGGCGCGCACAGGCCCACATTCAGTTCTGTCCGGTTTTATCAATTTTCAAATAAAGATCTCCCACTTCCCGACATATTTAGACGAAACGCTTTTCACAACATGTTATAATGGTTAAAACTCACACGATTCAATAATAAAATGAGTTTTACAAAATGGGGCCCACATCAGCCGTTTTACGATTTTCATACAAAAGTTCGAGTTTCGACCACACTAGTTTAAATTCCAAACGACACTAAGAGCATGGTGTTTGGGGTTAAACTACCCAAATCTCGGTCAAACTCCAAAAGCTATCACATCCAAAAGCGTCCCCTATCAAACAACAAGCGGAAAATCTCTAATCCAACCGTACGCCCTTACCCTTATCAACGCCCGAGCCTATAAAAAGATAAACAACGAGAGGGTAAACAAAGCTTAGTGAATGCAATAATTATACATATAAATATATAACTTACTTACTTGCAAACACTTACAACACATCCGCATACATACTAGCAACATAATTAGCATACCTTTATAATGTATAACGCTAAATCCTCGATAACATAAGCTAGTATAACAATATCATATAATGCAACAACACAATACGTTATAACACAATACATAAGCATTGATGTTCACAACATCCATTAGTATTCGAATCCCAAGGCTAGCTCAACGAATGGTATCGTCAACATCGAACTTAATTCCCATTCGTCCCAATAAATGTGGTATCGTCAACATCGAACTTAAACCCACATATGAGGTATCGTCAACATCGAACTTAAACCCTCATCGAATTTCACTACACTAGCGGTATGGCTTCGTCAACATCGAACTTTAAATCCATACATGAGGTATCGTCAACATCGAACTTAAACCCTCATCAAAACGAACCAACAATATACTCTAGGTTATGGTATCGTCAACATCGAACTTTAACCCATACCCCACAAGTAAATAAATCATATACATACATATATAATTATTCCACTCACCTCAACGATTTGGTGATGATTTTATACTTTCGAATGCTTCAAAGCCGAGTACCTAATACAATAAGTACTCAATCAACAAACAAACTTGTTGGGCTAAACACCAACAATTCACTCAAGTGCATTTAATGACTTAAATGCATTAAATGCCCCATTTTCACCAAAACCGCCCCTTAAGGGTCAAGACCCTCGTCAATCACTTAAAAGCTAGTGATTAAGGTCTATCAACACTAACTATAACAAAATTAGGGTAATTCATACCCATAATCCCAACTAGGTAAATCATTAACCCCTTTGACTCATTTAAAGTCAACACACCCATTTCGGGTCATCCACTAACCCAACTAACACCCATTTACCAATTAGCTAGGTGTGCTAGTAATTAACTAACCAATTAGGACTCATAACATCAATTAACACTTTGAAACCCTAAGTTAGTTACCATTGAGTCTTCATGACTCCATCTTACCCAAGAACACCCGAAATCAACAATTATGGGTTTTATGTTCTTCATTTACCCAAACCCTAACCCTACACAAAATCAAAGTAGGGAAATCAAGATTAGAGCTTACCACTACAACCCCAACGTAGCTAGTGAGTAGATGAACGACTTTAATACCCGCATTTTGACCCGAGAACAACTTCTTCCTCTTGGATTTAAGCTTTCTCACTCAAGAAATCACACTCTCTCTCCAAAATTAAAGTGAAGAAGATAAGGTTGTTGAAAATGGAGTGAATGATACCCCAAGATCTGACCTACAAGTGAAATTACCAAAATGCCCATCAAAATATCTGAATAAAACAACAGAACCCGGCTACAGTGAGGAGTGCGCCAGGCGCACCCTTAGTGTGCGCTGAGCGCACCCTGCTCAGTTCGCCCTCTGACCTCTGTTTTAATATACAAGGTCACCCACACTTCATGTACCCTATTTACTCTGCTGTACAATGAAAATTAGTGTCTTACATGTAAATATTTACAGTATATAATGGGTCAATATTTTCCCATCTAGTTTCACGAGTAATCTATCCATCTATTTGCATTGCATTACATCAGTAAGACTACTTATATACAAGCTAAACATGAAATCTGATCAAATCCAGGGATAAATGAGAAATAACCAATTCCAGTTTTGTAAAGCGGATTCTGATAATAAGTTCTTGGGGCTGCTAACCACGAGTGCCAATCTAAAGACCCATTTTTCTAGTGGTTCGTAATCCATTCGAAGCTTTTTTAATTCGTATTTCATTTAAAATTGATGCGATGGTCATCTTCACTTTGCCAAACACCGAGCAATTTCGATTTCTCCGTATTGTGTAACTCGTGATCCATTCTATAGCTTGTCAAAGCTTGTGACCCGTACTCGTTTTCACGCTCCTTCCTGTGCCATTAAGGAGCTCATTGATTACTGAAACGGTTGACTTTTGTTATAAAGTTAAAACTCATTAAGACGTTTAATATTGAATTAAACACAAATAAATTAGCTAGTGAACAATTAAATTGGATGACTTCACATTCATTAATCTTGTTGTTATTAATAACGATTGAAGGATATAATTAAATTTAACCCATAAATTAACTACAGACTACTATTATGTCTAACTAGAAACACAACTCAAAATAGCATCAACGACTTGAGCATAAGACGTGAACATTTATTGTGTTCATACACTGCAAATAAACCTACTTGAAGTGATGCTTATGAGATACTAAAATGGGAATATGATACAACTATAAAGTTCTCAGTTTGACAAATAAGTATATATCTTTTAAAGATTCATATAACCAAATAATCAGCTTAGATCAACCAAGTGTTGACATTAAGTTGTTCACCCAACAAATATTTATCCACTTAATCGCAGAAGTGAAAACTGAAAAACCACTTAACAGAGTTCTATTAAAATGTATTGTCAAAACTAAAAAGATCCAAATTCACACATAGAATAGCAACTTAATCAACCCAAAAACAACTCCAGCCATAATCAACATCTAAGAATACAAAAGTACTCAGGTATCCACAATTTCATATCTATAGAAATAGAAAAGTAATACAAGTGTCATACCAAAGGTGCACAACAGTTGAAACTTATTCCTCAATTTCGATACATACATATCCATTCCAAGCTTCAATTATTTATCACACTAAAAAAGGACAGACAGTAAAAAGAGAAATACATAATTGGAAAATGACATTGTTCATGAACATATGAAAATTGTATGTTTCGGGTACCCAAATAGGTAGGTATAATCAAGCCTTAGTAGCTTTCTCGGTAGCAGAAGCAGTTGTTTTACCACGTTTAGCCTCATAATAAATGAACAAGGTAACTAGTAACAAACTTTAAACACAAAATTAATTGTGAATTTATACCTGAATGTTGCCGAACAATCATCGATTCATCAATATTTCTTGGTAACAAAACATCATATATCTTCATCTATGTATGGTGTTCCCCCAAATTTTCTTCTTTTGCTTTTCGATTAGTTTGATCTCGACCATTCATTAATGATCCTAAATTTACGATAAACATTCATTCGAACAATTTTTGAGTCGTAGCTTATCAGTAATTGGGAGATTTCTAAGTAATTTGTGCGTAATTTTGGAAGAAAATGCTTAATGAACGTTGTTGAAGAATGTCTAAACCCTAACTGGTGTCTTTTATTTCCTTTCCTTTTACGTTTTTCAATCAGAATTATGAATTTCCCAAATTACCCCTCCGTGTTTTCTATTATGTAAGTCAGGATCAACTTATCTCATTATCCCCATTTTACTCCTTATACCTTGATCTCTTCCACATATATATATATATATATATATATATATATATATATATATATATATATATATATATATATATATATATATATATATATATATATAACTTGATAAAATGATAATTAAGTATCTCATTAAGTATATTAAAAATGAATTATATACTTAAAATGAGACTACTAACTTAAGGGCTTCGAAACGATATATATATATGTAAAGTTTAACGACGTAATAACTCCTAAGTTAAAATGTATATATATGTATCGTATTAATATGTATTAATACACTTTTGATAGACTTAATTACATATATCAAAATACTTATACTCAACAAAGATAACTATACTCGTATTCGCATTCGATTTTCTCAAGAATTCTACTCGTATTCATACGGTATTTTTACCCGTATTATACGCAGCTTCTAGATATATATACTATTGATATATACTCATAAAAATCTGCTCCTTAGCAGCCCTAGATAGTCAACAAACATGTGGAGCCAACCATTAGACAACTAGCATGACTTATGAGCAAGAAAACAAACTTAATAATCTTTTTTTCTTTATAACAAGTATCTACATTTTTATGCCTACACCTCATTTTTTCATTCCATTTTCTCATACTTACACTCCAAATTCTCTCTCAAAATACTCCTAACTTCATATTTGATCATCCCCAAGCATTTTTCCCATTTGTTAGCTTCAATTACAACCTATAATCATCATAAGAAATGCAATCAAGAACACTTCAAGAAACCTTCCAAGTTTGCAAGATTACTTCCAAGCTTTCTAATCCATTCCAAGTAGTCATCCAAGATCAAGAAACCTTTATTTTTCTCAGTAGGTTATCATTCTAAATCAAGGTAATAATCATATTCAAGCTTTGATTCGATTTCTATAAATATAACTATCTTAAATCAAGTAGTAATCTTACTTGAACGTTGTTTCATTCCATGATTCTACTTCAAAAGTTTCCAAGCTTTGAAGAACATCATCAAGCTCAAGATCAAATATTTATTTTTCCAGAAACTTTATTCATTTGATTTGAGGTAGTAACCTTGTTCATAATATTGTTCGATTCATACTTATATAACTATCTTATTCGGAATATATAACTTGTAATCACTAGAACATAGTTTATTTAATTTTAAACTTGTTTGCAAACAAACTTAATCCTTCTAACTTGACTTTTAAAAACAATTAAACACATGTAATATATCTGTATGATATGCTAACATAAGGATTTAAAACTTGTAAACACGAAGAATACCGTAAAATGGAGCATACGCCGTCGTAATGAAACCGGGGGCTGTTTTGGGTTGCATATTTAAAAACTATCTTAAGCTTTGAATTTAAATGTTTGTTTTCTAAGAAAATGTTATTTCATATGAACATGATAATATATCCAAAAATCATGGTTAAACTCAAGGTAGAAGTATGTTTTTCAAAATGTTCATCAAGATGTCGTTCTTTCGACGGAAATGAGCACCTCTTTCTAATTTGACTTGTAACCTGTAAATCCGACTATAAACTAGTACTTTTACAGTTTAGTTTTATAAAAGTGAGTTCATTACAAAACCATAGCAATTTTATTCACTCAAAACCGATTTGTAATGAAGAAATTATGGGCAAAACAATATTGGTTAGAAATAGCTTAAATGACTACACGATTAATTTGATAAAATCTATTCTAACCATATCCTAGATAACTTTTCCTATATCCTACATGTATTTAAACATGTTATGAGTATTTCCTTGTAATATACTAGTCTTGGTTAATTCCGAGACAATATAATATAATCTTGATTAGTTAAGACAATAGTTATACAGTACGTTCGGATAGATCATAAGACACCATGTACACAATACGTCTGGGTTAATTCTAAGACAATACGCGTACCTTGGGTCATGATTGAGTCTATAACAATACGTATACAATATGTCTTTATTAAATTCTAAGGTTATATGTTGGACTATTGGACTACTAACGTTGGACTACTAACGATGGACTACTAACTTAACAACTTAAATCATCACACGTAATTGAAAATATGATATGAAAATAATTGTATATATATATATATATATATATATATATATATATATATATATATATTTGTTATAGGTTCGTGAATCGTTTCGAGACCAAGTCTGATTTTCAACGATTTGAAAATCTATTCAAGTGAGTTATAGTCCCATTATTACTATCTAATATTTTTGGGATGAGAATACATGCAGCTTTGTAAATATTTTACAAAATATACACAAGTACTTGAAACTACATTCTGTGATTGAAATATTATACCGGATATCACCCCTTTTGCTTGGTAACCTAAGAATTAGTAAAATGGCCAATAATTGACGCGAATCCTAAAGATAGATCTATGGGCACTAACATACCCCATTCAGAGTTGAACCGCTTTAGTACTTCGATTATTATACAGATGAGAGTTCCTGTATGTTTGGGGATATTCTATATGCATTTTGTTAATGTCGGTTACCAGGTGTTCATCATATGAATGATTTTATTACATATGAGAGTTCCTGTATACTGTTTAAGAAAATGAAATCTTGTGGTCTATTATGACGATTTATTATATAGGTTAAACCTATGACTCACCAACATTTTTGTTGACGTTTTAAGCATGTATTTTTTCAGGTGATTATTATGAGCTTCCGTTATTACATGCTATTTAAGGACAAGATTTGGAGTCAGCATACTTGTATTATATTGTTTTAAAACTGCATTCGGAAACATCTTGTGTTGTAATATATTATTAACCATTATGTAATAGTTGTGTGTAAAAATTATATTTTTAGATTATCATTGATTGATAATCTATATTATATCAGTTAAACCTTTATCAATGAAATAAAGGTTATGGTTTATTTTAAAAACGAATGCAGTCTTTGAAAAACGTCTCATATAGAGATCAAAACCTTGCAATGAAACCAATTAATATGAAACGTTTATAATTGATATGAACGGGACATTTCAGTTGGTATCAGAACGTTAGTCTTAGAGAACCAGAAATTTGCATTAGTATATCTAATCGAGTTTGTTAGGATGTACTAGTAAGTCTGGACTTCGACCGTGTCTGCTTTAAAAAAAATAATTGCTTAACATTTTTGTTGGAAACTATATATTCTTAACATCTAAATATTATATGATATATTAATCTCTTAACGTTCTTGCTATTATGTGATAGGTGACTTCATCCGATCATGTTAGTTTCTCAAGCAACTCCGATTACAATCGTCACTCAAGCGACTCAGATAGTGAGTCAAAATCTTCAACTATTGTACCAAGGCTAAAGTTAGTCGATGGTGTCACCGAAAAAGAAGAAAAATACTGGAAAGATTCACAATTTCCCGAGGAACCGAAAGAGAATCCCGAAGAGGATTTCGATGAAGTAGTAGAAATTACACGGGCACAGTATAATAAAGGAAAGAAAAATAATTGGGGGAAATCTTTTTCTATAAAAATAGAGAAACCTGATCCCAAACCCTATGGACCGTTAGTTATCAGGAATAACCATGACCATTCATACCGTAAATACCCGTACTACTTAAACTTTGATTATCGACCTGGAACATCTAAGTGACTAGGTTCTTCTGAAAAGGGTGTGAAAATGACTGCTCGTATTAGGGGTGGTATGGGCATCGGTAAGAAATTAGTAAAACGAACTAAGTCCGAAGAAGAAGAAGCAAATAAATCCGAATGAAGAGTTCGTAGTTATTACCTTTTACCATGCTTTGTAATATATGTATTATAACGTGCTTGTGCTTTTATGCTATATGTGAAAATTGCCTGTTATGCCTTGTTATTTCCCATCATTTTCTTCTATAAATCTAAGTATAATTTTCATCTCTATGACAGTAAAAAACGAAATACAAAAATGGATGTCAGGATTAGACAACCGAATATTTTAGAAGATCTACCACAGGAAATGCTTGATGTAATCTTGTCTAGAGTTGTTCAGGATTCATCGGTACAATTATTTATAGTGAAGTTGGTTTGCAAAGCATTTGAAAGGCATTCCTAATGTGATAACCCGTCCAAATTCATATGGTCGAATACATTATTCATCGATTTCATTGCGAGGTATTTGACCTCTATATGATACGTTTTACAAACATTGCATTCTTTTGAAAAAGCACACCATAAATGAATATTTAAATCCAAGGTTTTTGAAATCTGATGATTTCTACATATAGACAATCACCGTAAATAATGGTTTACAATAATACTTCCGTTGATAATGCAGTCAAATAAGATACATGGTGAGGATTTTGTAAATGCAACGTTTTCTCGAATAAAGCATGTATGACTCCATGCACATAGCTTGTCTAATATATAAACAAACAGCGGAAGACTTCTAGGAACCTGATAATAAACATGCTTTAAAGTGTCAACACAAAGGTTGGTGAGTTCATAGTTTTAATGTTTCGCATAAACTGTATATAAAGATGGACCACAAGATTTCAGTTGTTTCATCCGAAACGTTTATCAAAATATTCTACAAAATCGAGCACCTTGGTAACTAAACTTAACGTATATATAATAAGTACTCATGTTTTAACATACATGAAACCAACATGTACAATACACGCAAACCAACGTGTACTAAACTCAAATAGCATACGTCCGCTTTATAGTTCAGGCTAGGGTCTTTATACCTGAAACGGACGGGGATGTCAAGCCTATGGATCCATATACAACTATTCGCGCCCACCAGTTCTTATAACCAACAGCTACTAGTTACCAAAGCTAAGGGATTTTTGGTTCAAACTCAGTGTTGAATTTAGCATATACTTGTGTCCATTGCGTTTAAAATAAAGTGCATGTATTCTCAGCCCAAAAATATAGATTGCAAAAGCATTTAGTAAAAAGGGATCAAATGAACTCACAATACGATATTTTGTAGTAAAAATATGCATACGACGGAACTAAACAATGCAAGGTTGGCATCGGATTCACGAACCTATATCATTTGTATATATATTAACACACGTAATTGTAATCGGACAAATATATATGTTGTTATTAGTGATATATCTGTTATTTTAATGATTTATGTGTTCCCTTTAATAACTTAAAAATATTTATTTTATGTAACTTAAATAATTAATTAATACTTATTATAAAAAAATAATAGAGTTATGTTATATGTATTAGACATATTTTTATGTAAATAATATTTATTTGGTAAAATAATACTGATAATAATAAATGAAAAGTTGTACTATCTTTATAATAATAATAATATCAGTAATTATAATAATAATAATAATAATAATAATAATAATAATAATAATAATAATAATAATAATAATAATCATTTAAAAATTTAATGATAATAATAATAATAATAAGTTAAAAGTTGTAATATCTTTATAATGATAATAATAACAATAATTACATTTGTAATAATCATTTTAAAATTAATAATAATAATAATAATAATAATAATAATAATAATAATAATAATAATAATAATAATAATAATAATAATAATAATAATAATAATAAAACTACCTTAGAGTAACAAGCTAAAAAAAAAAAATAACGCTACTGCCCGGGCTCGAACCCAGAACCTCTCGTTCAACGACCACTCACACAAACCATCAGACCATTTGCTTGTTTCTGTTTTAAACACGCTAAACTATTTAATATTCTGTATGAATCTGTATATCTTCTATTCTCATCAACCTAAACATAAACGTCCTTCATCATCAATTTATTATTAATCAAACCATCATCATAATAACCATTATCATCATAATCACTTAATCATAACATCATCGTTCATCTTCTTCTTCGTTCATAAATGGGTCTCTGGGATAGTTTTTTAGTGGTGTTTCAATGAAGGTGATGATGAATAGTAGTGGGTGTTCAAAAATGGTGACTATTGGCGATGGTTTTTATGGTGATAAGGTGGTGGTTGTCTTGGGTCTGGTTCGATAGCAAAACAGAAACAAAGCAGTAGCGAGTAGTATAATGATTAATGGATGTTTGTTTTGATGGTAAGGGTATCGATGGTTTTGAAGTTGTGGTGGGTTTGATGATTGAACATCGTAGCACAGTAGCTTACAAGGGTGGTGGCGGCTGAGAGCAGCTGGAAATGGTGGTGATTGCATGATGGTGGTGGCGGCTCTCAGTGGTGGTGGTGATCTCGTGGTGTGGGTGTGAGGTTGAAGGAATGGATGATGAATGTATAATATGCATATGTAAGTATATATAAATATATGATATAAGATTCCTATTATGATAGAACCAAAAACAGTGAATTACAATTCATTCACGGGAGTAAATAATTCTTTCTCTACACAAGAGAGTACCAATCAAGTTGAGTGATAGACAGTGATATATGCTATATGTTAAAATGATAAACAGTAATCTCAAAACTATAATTCAATAATGATAAGTAAATTTAACGTGTGATTTGAAAACAGTAAAGCAACATAATTCTTAGATTATATTACCGACAGTTTTCATGGACTAATATATCATACTCCTTTGTTTACTCAGTGGCGAATAAAAGTATTCTGAAAAATCCCATATTTTTAAATTAACTATATTTATTTATTTTAGTCATTATGGTATAAAATTCGATCATTAACTATTTAAAATTATTAAACAAAAATTAACTCACTGTCCACGCCCGATCCTAGGTAAAATATAAAAAAATTTAAAACTTAACAAATAGTTTCTAAATACATATTGAATAAGCTTATAAATTATATAACTCATTTTTGAATCACCGTTTATTTTTAAATCATATAAGTTTGAATTTAACTTGTTTAAATAACCATCGAATGATAAACGAGTGCTTCTATCATTTATAAAATAAATTCGAAACTATATTTATATATTTAATATACCTTATATATATATATATATATATATATATATATATATATGCTTTAATTAATAATTACAATAATATCCTATTTTCATTTTATTTTACATAATTTATTCTAATAACAACAACATATAATATTTCAAATTATATGTCCAATTATTTTATATATATATATATATATATATATATATATATATATATATATATATATATATATATATATATATATATATATATATATATATATATATATACATAACTATATACAAATAGTGGTTCGTGAATCGTCGAAACTAGTCAAAGGGTAATTGAATATATGAACACAGTTCAAAATTTTTGAGATTCAACTTTACAGACTTTGCTTATCGTGTCGGAAACATTAATTATACAAAGATTAAGTTTAAATTTGGTCGGAAATTTTCGGGTCGTCACAGTACCTGCCCGTTAAAGAAATTTCGTCCCGAAATTTGAGTGGGGTTGTCATGATTAACAATAAGAAAGTTTTCATGACGAATATGAGTTGAGAAAATAGAGTTTTATTACCATAAGGTAATATGGATAAAACAATTCGATTTCACGAAGAGTATGAGTGAAGCTATCACAAAAGAGTGAAATGAGTAAATACAGATTCGACTTAACCGGTGGCGTAATCATGGTTGATTTCTGAAATTCAAGGAAATTAAAGAAGATCTAAATAAGATTTGATTCTTCAGTGATTATGGAAATCATGATCTTCTTTGCTGAAATGCGTAATCTGCCTCGATTGCTATATCCGTTATTTCGCTATAAATCAACCTCTTCTGTTTTATTATTTTCATCACTCCTACATCTTCTTCCTCATTTCCTACTTTCAAAAGATTTTTGAAGATGCTTCATCCAGTTCTGATCCTTGATCTCATTCTGACTATCACCACAATCATCCTTCTATTCCAACTCCCACCGGAGGAGTCTGTTTACTTTTACTTCGCTCTTGGGGTAGTGGTTTTCATAATCCTTCCTTGTATTTGTATTTCCATAATTATTGACATCTACGGTTAATGATCCCTTCTTTTTACTGTGATTTATACTCCTATATCTCGAAGCTTTGTTCTATTATTTTCTCTTCTCTACTTTGGGTGAAGCAAGTAATGGTCCAGAATTTGTAGGTATGAAGTTTTGGATGAATATAACTAATATTCTAAGAAAGAAATGGTAATAACACAATCTGACTTGTTAAATTACCAAAAAATCACGGAAAAGACCGAATCATCAAGAAAAATATTTTCTTGATATGTTTAGAGATTAAATAGAATGTAAGAGTTATGTAACATGGTTCATGGTGAGGGTGTGATATGTGAACCTTTATCACGTTCCATTAGAAACTCAGCATGACTTACTGTAATATAACAACGTTGGCCAAGCGTCATTATATTATACTAACTCATGCTTCAATTCCCCACATTTCTCCAAAATACGCTCATAATTTAAACTCGATGGTTTCAGAAGTTTTGAAACTAAAACAGTTTCTTTTATGATATAACACAAATAGCACAAAGAGATAAATAATTTCGGACGATGATAGTTATGATGGTATCTTCAGAAATATCGAGGATATTTATACTGAAAGATTAGACGATATTTTAGAATTTTAAAATATCTGGAATCAAAGGATGATGCAGAAGATTTGTCTGTGAAGGTTTAGAATAAGGAGTAAGGTGTTCGCTAATGACTTCAGCAGATACTGAATCATTTGGATTCTTTGAAGGTAGATTTCGTCCTCATGATTTGTCCACAGCCTCCTTCATGGTTTGCTCAACCGTTTTTCAGTACCAAATTTTTCTCATTTTCTGAGCTTTTTCAATATTCTACTCTTTATCATCAAACTTTCGACTGTTAAGGTCGTTTACAGTTTTTGCTGCTTCATCAGCATTTTTCCAAAATTCAGAGAACTAGTTCACAGTTTGGGGTGTTTTTCAGAAACTTCACATTCGAAGTATGTAAGTCTAGGAGATAGACGTTATATGTATATATATATATATATATATATATATATATATATATATATATATATATATATATATATATATATATATATAACTGTTGCTGTGAAATTTGAGAATAACGATTCAAGCTTTTTGGTATGGAAATTACCGTTACAAGATGCAGATAAGTACATGATAGGGTTTCAATGAATAAGTATAGTGACTTTTCGGAGAGGCTTAAGTCAATGGTTACTGAAGTTGTTGGTACGTTTACTGTTATTATGGTGGAACATAAAAGGTTCCCCGGTAACAATGATAAAGAGGGTAAACGTATATGTTAAGGTTATAATAAGGTTAATCTGAAAAGTCGAAGTTGACTGTTGGAAGTGTGGTAAAACTGGATACTTTGAAAAGGGATTGTAAGGTTATTTTCGGTAATAACAATGCTAAAGGATCTTGCACAGTTTTGAAGTCAAAGTATAGCTTTGAAAGATGTAGAGATCTACGAGTGATGTTACTTGTTAAATCTTGACTTGGATTTTGTTTTGTCAAAATCAGAATATGTAATTGAATTTGTATGAAATGATTGTGTATCGTAGTGAAGGTAGTGAGTATAGTTAATGATTTATGAATCAAATTTGAAGAATGTACCGTGTAACATATTAAATGCGAATTTATATATTTCCCGGATATTACCTACCCGTTAAAAAAATTTTCACAAATAATATTTTGTACAAAAGAATTTTTCATTACAGTCTTTATGAAAATATCTGTATGTATATTTTCTTCGGATGTAATACAGATTTAATGAGTTAATATACTATTAAACTCATTTGATATTTCGGTTAGAATTAGAAATGAATAATCTCTAAAATATTAGAGATTATATAATCTTTGCAAAGTATTTCACTAATGTAATCAATACTTCATTATTTATTCTTATTGATATTCCCCGGTGAAGGATGCTGATGCTCGTGGAATCCTTGTGTACTTTCGCAAGGTACGAATGATGTTGTTTTTTTCTTTCTAGAAAGTTTCGAGTATATCGAAAATGAAAGTATAAAATCAATTATGTAATTGAATAATACACTGGGTTTATTATGAAATGGAATTCATTGAGTTGAAACAGAGATGAATGATGGTTAAGTCGTTAATGAAGGATGTACATCATAGCATATTAGTAATATGAATTAATCGAGTAGTGTCTACCCTTTTTCAATTCATACATAATAGCTTCGTATGAAAAGATATATTATGGTTTCCAAAAATACCTATATATATAATATATAAATTCTTTGGAAATAGTGAGTTAATACACCATAACTCGTTGTTACGATGTGCTCATTGGTGATTGTGGTGTTGATATCGTCGTTGGTTATGGAGTTGGTGTAGCTTGTGGTGCTATAGGTGTTGCTGGTGTTGGTGATACTGATGGTGATGCTAGTGGTACTGCTAGTGATGCTTGTATAATAAGTCTAGCTTGTAAATCACGCACAATTCTTGTCAAGGTTTCTATTCTTCCCTCTATCATCTACATCCATCCATCCATTCATCTGATTCACGGTTAGAACCGGGATAAATAATTGATGTTGCGAATCGTAACCTTTATTTATGAACGGATTTGAGTTGTTTTGTTACACGAATTGATTTATTGTATATGTGGTATTTTATTGAATTCAGGTTGATTTCACACATATATAGGCAACTAGTCCTATTCATGTAGTTTAGTTTGTTGGTAAATCCGATTCGTTCCACAGGGAGATGGAGTGTTTAATGGTTTTTAATAGTCTTTGATGTCAAACTTAATTAAAGGGGGTTTTGGATTAGGAATTTATAATATAACAGTAACAGAAAATAATCTTAACTAATTTACTTCATAAATAAAATTACAAGATTACAATAAATAACTTAAAAAGGAACTAAATGAAATTATGCTAATTATGATGCATTAATTATATTACTAGATGGTAATTAGTAAAATAGTAATTTTTAATAAAACTATATGTTTAGAATTTTGTTTTGAGTAATTATAATATAAACTTATTTAAATTAACTAAATGACAAGTTTTAATTATATTAATATAAATTATTAGGAATAGTAATTTAACTAATTACAAACTAATTATAAATTATAAACTTTTAATTAACACTAATTATAAGGTTAAAACATGTATTAAAGTATTTTATAATAAGTAATATAAATTATGTAATAATAACTTAAATATAATAATTAAAATAATTAAAACCCTAATTTTACCCTAACTGGTACTGTAGCAGCGTTATTACCTTACGCGTTTCGCGTATTTATACGCGTATCGCGTATAATTTAAAACCTACGTGAATTGTGTGATTCTGATCGTACAGTTTGATTTACAGGCATACGCGTTTCGCGTATACCATACACGATTCGTGTATGATATATAAACTGTGACAAACAGTCTGTTACGGATTTAAATGTTTTTATGTATTGTTTTTATATTTTAAAATAATAATTCGTAAATAATGATAATAATATGTTTACAAGAAATAATAACGGGATAAAAGGGAGTGTTTACTTAAATGTGTCACCTCTAGGTCCATGGATTGTTTTGAATTTAAGCCCTATTAAAATGTTTTAGTAATAAACTTTACATTTTTCTTTCGAAAAAATATAAGGTTACGACTAACTAAATCAAATCTAATTTTCATCGGATTTTATTTAGAAAGCTACTATTCCCCAAGTATTTAAATTGAGACCTAGCCTAGTTTTGACTTTCGCCAATACCCAAATCGTAACGGTTTCCCTTTTTACAATTTCACTGTCATATAATTATTGATATTACCCAAACCACCGAAGTTTATTTCTAAATTGGTGTTAATAACTTATCCATAAATTCGTCTAGATCATTTTTAATGTTGAAGCTTAATTTATGTAAATAAAGACAACTTTCGTTATTTAAATTTAATAAATTAAGTGGCAAGGGTTAAATACCTAATTACATAAAAATGGTTCTTTTAACTAGGCTCAATAAAAAATACTAAAGTTACATTTTTAACTTTTACAAATGGTAACAATCCATTTCACTAGGGGCTCTACATTTAAGCAAACACTAGGGAAATTTAGCTATTCATTACACTAGGGTAAACATAAAAATATAGATATGCAAACATAATAACAACGCTAATTTTAACAGAGTAAACTTACTAAAATATCTTCACTTTCATTAACTTCAAACGGTAGGAAAATTACAATAATAACACCCCTTTCACGCGTACAATAACACCCTTAATCACGAACAATACCCCCTAAATAATTGAAACTAATTTTACAGAGTAATAAAATGACAATATATTTAACTATAGTAATTGTTGTATGTGTTGTTGTCTAATATTTTCTGTACACTTTGATGTTCAACTAGTACTCCGTATTTAAAGCCTACAAGATGTAGTAGGTGATAGTTGATGGACTTCATTGCTGTATCTCAATTCTAAAAGAATTAGTTTTTATCTCCAAAAAAGCAGCCGCCCTTATCTGATGAATGATTAAATTCAGCCTAACATTACGCGTTTCGTGTAGAGGTCACACGATTCGCGTAAGGCTAAATTACTACGCGTTTCGTGTGACTCTACACGATTCGCGTAAGAGATAATGGCAGTTTTCTTTATTTTTCTTTTTCGTTTGTTCTATGTTGATCCCGTGTTGACGTTAAATTGACTTGGCACTTTACATTTGAACTCTTTTCTTCAATTATCTTGTACTTTTATTCGGATAAAAGTTTCTTGATATAAATTTGGTTAAAACTATCGTTTTATCGTCGTTTCTTTGAATAGCAAGCTCTTGTCTACTTTTATCGTTTTTCTCGTGAAATGCTCATTGAATGTCTTTGTAGATGGTAAAAACCTATGAAATATAAGTGATATTGCGTCGAATAATATGTATGTTTAGAGCAATATCAAAATACCCCACACTTGAACGTTGCTTGTCCTCAAGCAATTACATCTTTGAACAGAATCGGAACATTATATATATCTTTATTATCGAACATTAGATCACACAACACACACTACACGAAATGAAACACACGCTATATGAAATATATTACACAATACATTATTTATTGGATCACACGCACACGAAACAAAATTCTGACAAAAGAAACAAACATGAAACTCGTGATTAGGGTTTAAAAATTTGGATCCTTAGGGAAAATTGGACCTTGTGAAAACGTTTTATGATTTTATAAAATGTCATGCTAGTTTTTACACTAGACACGTTTTCCGGTTTTAACCTCAAATTCCGGTTGAGGGTAACTGAAAATCGAAGTCTCAGTCGGCGATTAGCAAGCTATTCGCCCCCATGATTGTAGTATCATGGAACTTGAAGCCGAATGTCCAAAAAATGGTTTTACACAAATATAATTCATAAAATAGCATAAGTTTTAGAACAAAATTATATCGTGTCCAAATATCATCGGTGAACCATGAGTTTGCACACCTCAATTTGTTATGGCATATGTATGTTGACCGCGGTCAAACATAGATGCGGTTAATCTTTACGGAGATTATCCATCTGGGGATTAGATTCATTAGTCTTAAAAGCTAATTTGCATTGTGCCCCCCCATTGTACGAGACATATCCTTCTCATGGTTAGGATAAGTCTGACCACCAAAAACCCTGTTTGATGCTGAGGTTAGGTGGATTTCCAGCCGATTTTAGGGATGACTTTACAAGATTTTTCGTCAACCTACAGCTGTTCTGGACTACATCTTCTAACATAAGTTAGCAAGTGTGTCAATTTGGAAGACCTTACTTCCTTACGGGATGGACTTGATTCATCCTCTATTACTCGTAATAGTGGAATATTCAGGTTTATACGTTCCAAAGCAATGATATCTGCAATAACTTCATAGAAACATGTGATAAATGGTTCTCAACATAAGATTTTATAAATTCTTGTTATAATTGGTTTTCTTTTATAGGTTTTAAACAAATAAACTTATGCGTTTTTAATGTATTGAGATGATAATTTCGGTTTTTGACACCTATGCTTTAATCGCTCGTAGTTACCTTAAAAATTCATTTGATATATTTGTTTAAAATTTTCAAATTTTCATAAAAACCAATAACTTATAAGTTCTCGAGAATTTATATATTCTCACCCCACACTTAAGATTATGTAATGCCCTCATTACATAAAATCAGATAATAATGTATAAATTTGAGAGGGCAAATAGTGTGAAGTATTTGGAACTTCCTTTGTTAACCGATTTGGATTTTCAAATTGTTTTACCTATGATTTTATCCAACATTTGTATCACAATGTAATTCGATGTTTCGTTTCGTCTAATTGCATTTTCTTCTGTACCTGTCAAAATCATGTTAAAAACATACAAAACATGGGGTTGTACTTCAAGCGTACAAAACAATATTACCCCACACTAATTTCTTACTAATATATAATAAAACATAAGAAGTATAAAAGTATTAAAACACACCATACAATAATGTTATTACACACCATAAAAATAAAAATATTTAAAACAATAGAAGTAGTCAAATGGGCTCCAAAATGGGCCTCCTCGTTCGCCTTCCTCCTGTTGCTGTCGCTGCCGTTGCTCGTTTAGGCGTTGTTCCTCGTAGAAACGCCTATACGCATCCTGACTCGCGGCTATGGCGGCGTTATGGTCATATGGTGGAGGTAGAGGGTCATTGGGTGTCTGCCATTGGGGGTATGAAGGATAGGCTGAGGGTGCGTAATTCTGCGGGTTAGACGCGTATAAATATGCCTGATGATGCGCCCACTCTAATTGTGCTCCCTGACCCCTCTGATCGTATCGGATGTTAGACAGAAAATTATACTGATCTAGTTGGGTATGCCTAATATCCCCCAATTGCCGAGACAAAGCAGTATACTGGTCTTCTGATCTCACTCCCCAGTTTTGATATGAGTTACGTACATCTAAACTCAATGCGTTAAAAGAATTCTGGAGCATATCGAAATCAGAAGTACCTGTATGAGACGAGCTAGCCTGATCTGTCTCTCTGTGTCTCCTCCTAGCTTCCCTCGCGGGTTCATCATCCTCTTCCATAGGTGCGTGAGCAACAACTTCCTGTTGCCTTAAACTACGTACCCCACCCCTTACACGTATAGCCTTAGCTGTCCTATACACCTCCAATCCCAAATTATGAACCGGTTGATCTATTGGTTGGATTGGAGGGTCAAATTCGTTCGGGTCGAGACCGAACCAGGCTGCCAAACACGTGACATAGTGACCCCCCGACATGTCACTGGATCCTCGAGCACCCTTACCAAAATGGGCTAAAAAGTAGGCCACTCCATAGGGTATACTAATAAATGTATCCCTATCTCTAATTGCATCCAAATACCAAAGGTCAACATAATTAATCTTATCTGTATTAAGGAATGCCCTTTGGTTAATTGTGTTCGCTATAAATTTATGAATTATTCGATAGCGAACATCAGTGATCTTAAGGTATGATTCTTGGCCTGCTACATAAGTATTCTTTTGGGAAAAAGAGCGCCAGACACTCAAAGAATCATAATCTCCTGTATACTTAGCTCCTGTAAAAATATATTCCCAAAAACCTGGAGCATTCATCTCATTACCGTCGTAAATCCCTAAAGCCATAGTCATGTCGCCTAGAGACATTACTCTATCTACACCACCCAATCTAAATTGTAGGAAACTAGTATCTTCGATATTTTCCGGGTGTATATTCATCCTAACGGTAGAATAAAATTCTAAACACCATTCTCTATATACAGGAGAATTTAACCTAAACAATCTCTCAAAGTCATTATAATACCTAATTTCCCTAAATTCATTCGTGAAACTTTGGGTTAAAATTTCCCTTATCGGTGTATCTAAATTGACTGGGTCTCCTAGGGGATCCCAATCAACAACGTAAACTGGAGAGATGGTTCGATTTACCAGAATGAGTAAATCCTTAACTTTTTGCACCCTTTGATGTAATTCGTTAGGAAATTGCAGGATCGGGTGTAGGTTCAAGAGTTGTTGTTTCATTTCGGGGGTAACTTGATCTTGTGCTTGTTGTTGGTTAAATGCCCTCATTCTAAATGGTCCCTGCATAACATTTTAAAACAAGAAAATCATCCCAATAGGATGTGTTAATGTTAGCAAAGAGTCTAAATTCAACCTACAAACTTGTTTTCAACACCACATGAATCAATTTATTTCAACAACTTTGGAATTTTTAGTTCTATGATTCAAAACAAAGCAGAAACAAACCAAAAATCATAAATCAAAAATCAAGTTTCATATGCAAAGTTTAATTCACAAGTGAAAACACGCAATTTATCTAAGTGTATCTAATTCAACTCAATCACATTGCGTGTATTTCAGCTTCTAAACAATCCTTAATAGCATTAAAGTTCATACTTGATTCATTAAAATGAACTTGCAAAAAAATTAACAAATTTAGGCTAAAATTAAAAATCACACAGTCAAACAATCAAAATCATGTTCAAAAGTTCTAACTACTAACAAAACACTCAAAAACAACTAATTACAAAATAACACACCTCAGTATCAATTTCCTAATTTTCCCCAATTTTGTATAAACCCTAATTTTCAATAACTAATTAAACATCATTTTTTTATGCTAATCGGGTTTATTATCCTACTAACAACATAGATATAGCATTAATCAAGAAAAATTCAACAAAAACATGCATATAAATCGGATTAAAGCTATAAAGAAAAATAATGAAAAACTTGAAGAACACTAAGTAAAATGGGTTTAAAAACCTTACCAATCTAGGCATGTTGAAAGATTGAAGAATTGGGGAAGATTGGAATTGTTAATTTAAGTTTTTGGGTGTGATTTTCGGGTTTTTGTGTTGGGTTTTCGTCACAGCAGCAGAAATAAAAAAATGGGAGTGTGAAAACTGTCTGCTGCTCGATCTGTTATGTTCAGTATTCCACGCGTTTCGTGTAGGTCTACACGATTCGCGTATGCTTTGTCTGTATATTTTTTTTTTATATATAACTTAAAATCAATTGAATTTAAAAATATCTTTTATAAATTTATATTTGTAACGGAAATTCGGTTGTTAGACCTGATCTTAATCCGTGTATAAATTTTTAATTTCAATACATGTTTTAATAATTTCAATTTATAAAATTCAATCCATTAAAAGTTAAAGTTTTTAATGTTTTTCGAAAACAAATTTAAAATAAAATAAAAACACTCTATTTTTGTGTTAAAATTATTAACATTTTTAATTTTAAAACAAGTACATGAAAAATAAAAATTACACAAATTAAAATACACTCTATTTTTTTTTGTATACCCCTAGATCAACTAATTTTCAAACTTAAAACTTTGTTTCCTATCGATTAGGTAGAGATAAATTCGGTCGTCAAACCTATCATTATCCACGACAAAGATTTACAAGTTATATATTTTTACGGTTATTGATAAAAAGGTATATTTTGCAATCTACTGTAGACTTTTAGAATTTAACAGAAAGGATTTTATTTTATTTTTTAAATTTTTTATTTTGTTTTCGTGATTTACTATTTAACAGATATCTTATGAATCCAACAAGAAATTTCGTGCAATTTGAAAAACGATAATTCAGTTGTAACACTTAACATTTATCGTTTTCAATGAAAACATATTGAACTCAAGGTTCATCACTTTTAAATGGTAGACCGTTTTAAAAGAACATACAACAAACAAAAACAAACCAAACACACCAAAACATTACACACAAAAATGCACAAACACACAATTGGCGAGAAAAAGATTTAAAGAGTGAAGCCTCGTTGGCTCGCCTCGTAGTGGAGTCGCATTATTTCGCTCCCCATTGCTTCGTAGGCGTAACCTCGTTGGTTTAAGAGGTTTTCTTCTGCACATTTTAAAGGCCCTTCTCGGCATAAGGTTACGTACTCGTAATTAGAGTCCGTTTGGTTCTTTGGGCAATCTCCGGAGTGAGTCGGTTTTCCACATTTCACACATTTACCCAAATGACGTGCTCGACGCCTTTTAGCTGATTTAGATTTTCCTCTTGCATAGTTTGTCTCATTTAGTTTCTGTCTTTCTTCTTTCCTCGCCTTATCGCATCTTTTCTTAATATCTAACACCACATCCCTCGGTAAAATCTTATCGCACTTTAAAATGAAATGGTTGTAGATATACTGACTGCGCATCTTGAATTTAAACAATAAAAACAAAAAGAAATTAAAAAGGTAGAATGGAGGGAGAAGACTAGTTCTTTAGGGTCTGCTAGGGAAAGACCAATCTAACCCCACTCTTAAAGATAAGAATAAAAATCGAGAATGGAATTTAAAACCTTAGAGTTACCCTGAATTTATTTGTCCATAGGGTAGAAGGTGGTTTCGTCTCTTTCCGTAGTATTGATTTCTTCAAAGTATAACTTGAGTCTGTGTCCGTTCACTTTGAAAGTTCCACTGTCTTTACCATACAACTCTGCATATCCAGATGGAAAAACCTGTTTTATTATATATGGCCCAGTCCATCGGGATCTAAGTTTACCAGGTGAAAACTTGAAACGTGATTGGAATACCAATACTTTATCCCCTTGTTCAAATTCTTTCTTTTTTAATCGTGCATCGTGCCATACTTTAGTTTTTTCTTTATATGTTTTAGAATTTTCGTAGGCTTGTAATCTTAATTCATCTAGTTCGTTAAGTTGTAATAACCTATTTTCTCCTGCTTGTACAAGGTCAGTATTACATTCTCTCATAGCCCAGTATGCCTTGTGTTCAACTTCAACAGGTAGATGACACGCTTTACCGTATACAAGTCTAAATGGCGTGGTACCTATTGGTGTTTTATACGCAGTCCTAAAAGCCCACAACGCGTCATCTAACTTGCGTTGCCAGATTTTAGGGTTGTTATTAACCGTCTTCTCAAGTATGCGTTTTAAGGCACGATTCGTGTTCTCCACTTGACCACTTGTTTGCGGGTGGTACGAAGTAGAGAAACGATGAGTTACGCCATACTTCTTCAACACCTTTTCAAGAAGGTTGTTGGTAAAATGTGTTCCTCGGTCGGATATGAGTGCTTTTGGGATTCCAAAGCGTGAGAAGAGATTTTTCAAGAAGTTTACCACCACCCTAGCATCATTTGTAGGCAAAGCTTTTGCTTCAGCCCACTTGGATACATAGTCAACGGCTACTAGTATGTACTTGCACTTATGTGAACTTGGAAAGGGCCCCATGAAATCGATTCCCCAAATGTCAAAGATTTCACAAACTTGGATGCCGGTTTGAGGCATCTCATCCTTTTTCGTGATGTTACCCATTCGTTGGCATGCGTTACAAGTCCGAACGAAATCATGGGCATCTTTAAAGATCGTGGGCCAATAAAAGCCCGATTCAAGGATTTTTCTTGCAGTGTGGTTTGGTCCGAAATGACCGTCGGTTGGCCCTTGATGGCAATGCTCAAGAATTTGTTGAGCTTCTTGTCCGTACACACAACGGCGAATTATTTGATCCGCACCAACACGAAATAGGTCTGGGTATTCCCAGAAATAAGACTTTAAATCCGCAAAGAATTTCTTCTTTTGCTGATAAGTAAGTCCTTTTTGTAGAATGCCTGAAGCAAGATAGTTTGCAAAATGGGCAAACCATGGGATTTCAGATTCTTTTTCAATCCTCATTAGAGATTCGTCAGGAAATGTATCTTTGATGATTGTATCATCAAGTTTATCTAATTCGGGGTTTTCAAGTCGGGATAAATGATCGGCAGCTAGATTCTCAGCTCCTTTCTTGTCACGTATCTCAATGTCAAATTCTTGAAGTAAAAGAACCCAACGTATGAGACGATGTTTTGCATCTAGTTTCGAGAATAAATACCTAAGTGCCGAATGGTCCGTGTAAACAATGGTATTGGACAACACCAAATATGACCGAAATTTATCGAATGCATAAACAACCGCTAGGAGTTCTTTTTCCGTGGTGGTATAATTAATTTAGGCTCCTGTTAGAGTTTTACTTGCATAATAAATCGGAAGAAAATGATTATCGGGACGTTGTCCTAAAACAGCACCTAAAGCATAGTCGCTTGCGTCACACATTAGCTCAAATGGCATACTACAATCCGGAGATACCATAATTGGAGCTTGTGTGAGTTTTGACTTTAGAATCGAGAATGCATTCTCGCAATTAGAATCGAAGTCAAATGGAGCATCCTTTTCAAGAAGTTTGGTCAATGGGCGGGCGATTTTAGAAAAATCTTTGATAAATCGCCTATAGAATCCTGCGTGACCAAGAAAGCTTCTAATTGCTTTAACATTTGATGGTTTAGGTAGCTTAGAGATAACTTCAATTTTAGCTTTATCTACCTCTATTCCCGCACGAGATATTTTGTGACCAAGTACAATGCCCTCTTTCACCATGAAGTGGCATTTTTCCCAATTTAGGACCAAGTTTGCTTTCTCACATCGGATAAGCATACGTTCAAGGTTGAAAAGACACGATTCAAAGGAGTCTCCAAATACGGAAAAGTCATCCATGAAGACTTCCATACAATCCTCTACCATGTCATCAAAGATTGCCATCATGCACCTTTAAAAGGTTCCGGGTGCATTGCATAAACCAAACGGCATGCGGCGATAGGCAAAGGTACCGAAAGGACAAGTGAATGTGGTCTTTTCTTGGTCGTTGGGATCAATTGGAATTTGGAAGTAACCGGAGAAACCGTCTAAAAAGCAATAATATTCTTTTCCCGCTAATCGTTCAAGCATTTGATCAATAAAAGGTAACGGGAAATGATCCTTTCTAGTGGAATCATTTAGACGTCTGTAATCAATACAGACTCTCCAGCCGGTAACTGTTCTAGTTGGGACGAGTTCGTCCTTTTCATTTAATATAACGGTTGTACCCCCCCTTTTTGGGTACTACTTGTACTGGACTAACCCATGGACTATCGGTGATGGGGTAGATTAACCCGGCGTCAAGAAGCTTGACGACCTCCTTTTTAACAACCTCTTTCATGTTGGGATTTAGCCTGCGTTGTCTTTGTACTACGGGTTTGTAGTCATTCTCAAGGAGAATTTTATGTGTACAATAAGACGGGTTTATTCCCGGAATGTCGGTTGTTTTCCAGGCTATAGCCTTTTTATGGGTTTTTAATACAGAAATTAGCTTATCCTTCTCATTATCTGAAAGATGTGAAGCAATAATTACTGGTAATTTAGATGTACCTTCGAGATAAGCATACTCCAAGTGTTTGGGTAGCTCTTTAAGCTCTAGTACGGGTGGTTCTTCTAAGGAATTTTTTATACGAAATCTATCTTCATTTTTGATTTCCTCAAACGATTCCTCTTCCATGGGAATTTCTTCTATTATGGTCTCGTCATCCGTGACCACCTTCATCAACTCATCAAAATCTTTATCAATATTGAAGTATTCATTCTCACTTACCGGGGCTAACCCCGGGATATCAATTTCAAGTAGCTCCTTCAATTCGTTCTCGACACAAAGATCTATAACATCAATTTGAAAACAAGAGTCATCGGTAGAAGTGGGTCTTTTCATGGCTTTGTCAATGTGACAAATTATTCTCTCGTTTCCCACACCTAGACTCAATTGTTCTTTTTGGACATTAATGATAGCATCTGCAGTGTTTAGGAAAGGACGTCCTAAAATGATAGGAACTTTTGTGTCCTCTTGCATTTCTAGAATAACAAAGTCGACGGGAAAGATAAGTGAGCCAACTTTTAGAAGTATATCCTCGGCTATACCTATGGGAGTATCAAATGATTGGTTTGCTAATCGAATACCCATTCGGGTTGGTTTTAAGTCTCCTAAGTCAAGTTTGAAATATAACGAGTAAGGCATTAAGTTAACACTTGCACCTAGGTTAGCTAGTGCATCGTACACCACCGAATCACCCATCATACATGGTATGATAAAACTACCAGGGTCTCCTAATTTTGGAGGTACATTTTGTTTCTTTAAGATGGCCGAACATTCCTCATGGAGGAATGTGGCAGAAACGTCGTGGTATTTACCCTTCGAGGATATGAGATCCTTTAAAAACTTCCCGTAATTGGGCATATCCCTAAGAACCTCCGCGAGTGGCATGTTAATGCTAATTTGCTTAATCATGTCCGCAAATTTCTCATACCGCCTTGCGAGTCTGTCTTTCTTTAATGCTTTTGGGTAAGGAATAGGTTCCTTATGCACCTTTACTGGTGGTTCTTCACTTTTCTTTGGTATGACCTCAGGTGGATCATCTTTCTCTTGTTCTTTATCAACTTGCTCATTTTCATCAACCGGTATTTGTAAAACAGAAGGAGATAAAGGAACTTCCGGGGACTTAAGAGTCTCCGGTTTAGTAGTTAAACCACTTCTAGTAGTTATAGCATTTACATGCTCGTTCCTTGTTTGGGGGTTGTTGGGATTCACTTGAGTATTTGAGGGGAGAGTACCTGGTGGTCTCTCTGATAGTAACTGTGATATCCTTCCAACATCCCTTTCTAAGTTTTGTATTGTGGCTTGTTGATTTCGGATTTGCTGAGTTTGGAGCTCTGCATTTTGCTCGTTCTTAACCATAAAATCTCTTAAGAGATCTTCTAAACCAGATTTCCTCTCAGGTTGAGGTTGCATAATTGCTAATGGTTGTGGTTGCATAAGTGCTAGTGGTTGTGGTTGATTTCGGTTATTATAACCTGGTGGCGGATTTCTTTGATTTTGATTTGGGAAATTCCGGTTATTTTGGTAACCTGGATTTCCTCCTTGATAGTTATTATTATTTGATCCTGAAGGTCCTCCTACTTGATAGCTGTTTATAGGAGGATATTTTCGGTTGTTTACTTCTATAGCTGGAAAATCACTGAAGTTCATTTCACCTTTTCGTAAGTAACCTAAGAAATTTGCCTGCTCTTCCATTGTACTTTGATCACAATCTCTAGTAAGATGGGGACCTTGGCATAGTTCACATCCTACTCTGATAGCATGCATTTCCTTGGTTACTTTCTCGATTTGCCTTGCTTGATTTGCTATTTGAACTTTTAAAGAAGCAATTTCATCATTGCTTTCAATACTAGCAACATTTGATGATCTAGAGAATTCTATTTCTTGATGCCAATTATGGGAATGGGAAGCTAAATCAGCAATGATTGTGTGAGCGTCTTCAGGTGTTTTCTTCATGATCGAACCTCCGGCTGCAACATCTATATCTTTTCTAGTTGTCACATTGACTCCTTTATAGAATATTTGGACCTTTTGGAATGTATTCAACCCGTGTTGAGGACATACCCTAAGCATTTTGTTGAATCGGGTCCAAGCTTCATAAAGAGTTTCATTAGGCTTTTACATAAAGTGATTTATATCACTTTGCAATTTTGCTGCTTTTGAAGCAGGAAAGAATTCTGACAAAAACTTATCCATCATATCATTCCAGTTTTCAAAATAACCTTCTGGTAATGAGTCTAGCCAATCTCTTGCATCATCTTTTAAGGACCATGGAAAGATTTTTAAACATGCAACTTCATCGGTGACATCTTTGATTTTGAAAAGCTTGCAAATGCTTACAAACTTACGAAGATGCTCATTAGCATCCTTATTTGGGGCTCCACCGAATTGACATGTATTAGTCACCATGTGTAAAAATTGACCTTTTATTTCAAAGCCATCACTCATCGTGGGTTGGATGATTGCATGGCCTTGACCTTTTCTTGTGGCCTTCATTAATGCTTCCATCGTTTGATTTGTATCAGCCATTTCTTCTTCTTCTTTAATAATCGGCTCTATGATTGGTTGAATTATTGGTTCAGAGTCGGATTCTAAGGAAAGTGACTCTAAATTTTTAGCAAGAGATTCTACTTCTTGAGCTCTTAAGAGTTCGTGGAATTTCCTTTCGGGTTCAGGATGTGAAGGAGTTAATTCAGCGTTGGAGGAACGTAAGTTCATACATTAATTTCTATTATGAGATCACAACACTAAAGGTTTATCTAGGGTTACCTATTTGTTTCTCTTTTTTAGTGTTTTTCGGTGTTTTAAAATTACTAGTACTTCCTATTTCTTTTTGTTGTTTTTGTCCTTTATTAATTCTTTGAGGTTCCGGATTAAGTTTAACGAGTTTAGGATTGAACGGATCATACAATTTGGGAAATTGTACAAAGAATTAAAGGATTTATTCAAAAACTTTGAACTTTCTTGGAAATGAATTTCCTCGAGAGTATCGAATAACATAAAAACAATGATAAAAACCCTTAAACAAACAGATTTTCCTTCTGATTTTGCCCACGTTTCGAATAGCCAAAAGATGCAGCAGAGGGGCAGGATCCTTCTATTGACCAATAAAATTGGTGATCCAACAACCCGGTCCACGTACAAATCCAACTACTACTACGAATCAGAAAAATTATCTATTTATTTAACTGCCAACTCCCCGGCAGCGGCGCCAAAAAGTTGATGTTGCGAATCGTAACCTTTATTTATGAACGGATTTGAGTTGTTTTGTTACACGAATTGATTTATTGTATATGTGGTATTTTATTGAATTCAGGTTGATTTCACACATATATAGGAAACTAGTCCTATTCATGTAGTTTAGTTTGTTGGTAAATCCGATTCGTTCCACAGGGAGATGGAGTGTTTAATGGTTTTTAATAGTCTTTGATGTCAAACTTAATTAAAGGGGGTTTTGGATTAGGAATTTATAATATAACAGTAACAGAAAATAATCTTAACTAATTTACTTCATAAATAAAATTACAAGATTACAATAAATAACTTAAAAAGGAACTAAATGAAATTATGCTAATTATGATGCATTAATTATATTACTAGATGGTAATTAGTAAAATAGTAATTTTTAATAAAACTATATGTTTAGAATTTTGTTTTGAGTAATTATAATATAAACTTATTTAAATTAACTAAATGACAAGTTTTAATTATATTAATATAAATTATTAGGAATAGTAATTTAACTAATTATAAACTAATTATAAATTATAAACTTTTAATTAACACTAATTATAAGGTTAAAACATGTATTAAAGTATTTTATAATAAGTAATATAAATTATGTAATAATAACTTAAATATAATAATTAAAATAATTAAAACCCTAATTTTACCCTAACTGATACTGTAGCCGCGTTATTACCTTACGCGTTTCGCGTATTTATACGCGTATCGCGTATAATTTAAAACCTACGCGAATTGTGTGATTCTGATCGTACAGTTTGATTTACAGGCATACGCGTTTCGCGTATACCATACACGATTCGTGTATGATATATAAACTGTGACAAACAGTCTGTTACGGATTTAAATGTTTTTATGTATTGTTTTTATATTTTAAAATAATAATTCGTAAATAATGATAATAATATGTTTACAAGAAATAATAATGGGATAAAAGAGAGTGTTTACTTAAATGTGTCACCTCTAGGTCCATGGATTGTTTTGAATTTAAGCCCTATTAAAATGTTTTAGTAATAAACTTTACATTTTTCTTTCGAAAAAATATAAGGTTACGACTAACTAAATCAAATCTAATTTTCATCGGATTTTATTTAGAAAGCTACTATTCCCCAAGTATTTAAATTGAGACCTAGTCTAGTTTTGACTTTCGCCAATACCCAAATCGTAACGGTTTCCCTTTTTACAATTTCACTGTCATATAATTATTGATATTACCCAAACCACCGAAGTTTATTTCTAAATTGGTGTTAATAACTTATCCATAAATTCGTCTAGATCATTTTTAATGTTGAAGCTTAATTTATGTAAATAAAGACAACTTTCGTTATTTAAATTTAATAAATTAAGTGGCAAGGGTTAAATACCTAATTACATAAAAATGGTTCTTTTAACTAGGCTCAATAAAAAATACTAAAGTTACATTTTTAACTTTTACAAATGGTAACAATCCATTTCACTAGGGGCTCTACATTTAAGCAAACACTAGGGAAATTTAGCTATTCATTACACTAGGGTAAACATAAAAATATAGATATGCAAACATAATAACAACGCTAATTTTAACAGAGTAAACTTACTAAAATATCTTCACTTTCATTAACTTCAAACGGTAGGAAAATTACAATAATAACACCCCTTTCACGCGTACAATAACACCCTTAATCACGAACAATACCCCCTAAATAATTGAAACTAATTTTACAGAGTAATAAAATGACAATATATTTAACTATAGTAATTGTTGTATGTGTTGTTGTCTAATATTTTCTATACACTTTGATGTTCAACTAGTACTCCGTATTTAAAGCCTACAAGATGTAGTAGGTGATAGTTGATGGACTTCATTGCTGTATCTCAATTCTAAAAGAATTAGTTTTTATCTCCAAAAAAGCAGCCGCCCTTATCTGATGAATGATTAAATTCGGCCTAACATTACGCGTTTCGTGTAGAGGTCACAAGATTCGCGTAAGGCTAAATTACTACGCGTTTCGTGTGACTCTACACGATTCGCGTAAGAGATAATGGCAGTTTTCTTTATTTTTCTTTTTCGTTTGTTCTATGTTGATCCTGTGTTGACGTTAAATTGACTTGGCACTTTCCATTTGAACTCTTTTCTTCAATTATCTTGTACTTTCATTCGGATAAACGTTTCTTGATATAAATTTAGTTAAAACTATCATTTTATCGTCGTTTCTTTGAATAGCAAGCTCTTGTCTACTTTTATCGTTTTTCTCGTGAAATGCTCATTGAATGTCTTTGTAGATGGTAAAAACCTATGAAATATAAGTGATATTGCGTCGAATAATATGTATGTTTAGAGCAATATCAATAATCTCTAAGATTTTAGAGATTACATAATCACCGTAGAATATTTCTCTAATGAAGTTATGAATCCATACTTCATCGTTTGTTGTTGTTGGTACTCCTTGGTATCTATGGTATGTTTGATGTTGAAGCCCGAGGTACAGATTGTGATGTTGAGGCGTGTGATGTGGATGTTGTTGTTGGTACTGGTGTTGTTGATGGTGCTTGTAATCTTCGCACCATATTCTCCAGTGTCACTACTCGAGCGCGACGCTCGTTGACTTCATCTATCACACCGGGATGATTGGCGGTTCTAACGAGTGAATGAATAAGATTTAGAATAATGGATATTATCTAATCGCTGCGAGCTGTTCTGGAGATGAGGGTAAAAATGGTGTTTCGAACTGGTTCACCGGTAAGTGCTTCAGGTTCGTCGCCGAGAGGGAAATGTGGTGGATGGAAGGGATCACCTTCTTCTTGTCTCCAATGATTAAGTAGATTACGAACCCATCCCCAATTCATCCATAATAGATGATGGCTAATTGTTTGATCCATACCGGTTACACTGCTTTCGGAGCTCAGGTAGAAATCCATATCGGAATAACTGTCGGAATCTGAGGAATTCGAACTAGATGCGGGATCCATCTTGTATAATCGGGGAAATGATTTTTGATATGAAATAGATTATAGGACTAAGATTTGGTATTCTTCACTACATAATTTACATATGTATATATAATACCAAAATCCCATAAATTAAGGAGGAATCTTCGGAAGATGCCAGGCAAAGTTCACAGTAATAGATACGCTAAGATAGGAATTCGCCTGTACACTATCTATGCAATAAATGTAGGAAAACGCGTCTAGACTTAAGAATGATAAGCAGGTAATTTTCGACAAGAAATGATAAGCAAAACTTTTTGACATGCAGCTAAGGTCGAAGTCCAGACCCACTAATGAATCTTAACGACTATCAGTTAGACACACTAATGCAAGACTTGGTTCGCAAAGACCACCGCTCTGATACCAACTGTGATAACCCGTCCAAATCCATATGGACGAATACATCATTCATCGATTTCATTGCGAGGTATTTGACCTCTATATGATACGTTTTACAAACATTGCATTCTTTTGAAAAGGCACATCAAAAATGAATATTTAATCCAAGGTTTTTGACATCTGATGATTTCTACATATAGACAATCACCGTAAATAATGGTTTACTATAATACTTCCATTGACAATGCAGTCAAATAAGATACATGGTGAGGATTTTGTGAATGCAACGTTTTCTCGAATAAAGCATGTATGACTCCATGCACATAGTTTTTCTAATATATAAGCAAACAGCGGAAGACTTCTAGGAATCTGAGAATAAACATGCTTTAAAGTGTCAACACAAAGGTTGGTGATAGTGCTCTAAATGAACATATATTTAGTCACAATATCATCCCAATATGTAAAGTTTTTAGTTGTAATTATTTTATTTTTAAGTTGTAATCGTTTAAATAAATAAATGTGAAGACAAAGCACGAAGATTAAAGAATTGAAGAAAAAGTGCCACTAAAGCCTGAAAAGTGCTACTAAAGCCATAGTGCACTCAAAAGTGCCACTAAAAGTGAGTTAAAGACTTGCGCGGATTTTGGGAGTTAAGGAAAATAATTTTTTGTGCAAATTACAAATTGCAAAACGCAAAGTACAAGATATTAAATCGTACGAAAGGACGTTCGAAAATCCGGAACCGGAACCTGAGCCAACTATCAACGCCCGACTCAACGGACCAAAAATTACAAGTCTACTATGCACAAGAATATAATATAATATTTAAATAATTATATAAATTATTTATATATTATATATATTTAAATAATACGTCGACAAAGTAGAAAACAAAACAATGTGGCTGGATCCAGCTGGCCATGCGATCGCATGGCCTGGAAGGCAAAAATCCATGCGATCCCATGGCTTCAGAATCATGGCCACATCTATAAAAGGCAACGAGTTTTGGCCAGAAAAGATACACCAATTCATATATCTTTCCTCTGTAATAATAATAAATATATATATTATATATATATAGTATAGGTTAGTTTTATATTAGTTAGTTTGGGTAATGTAACGGTTATTTACGGGTTTTAAAGCCGGAACTCTGTCCGTGTAACACTACGCGATAAATAATCAATGTAAGTTATGTTCTCCTTTTTAAATTAATATCTCATAACTAAGTTATTATTATGCTTATTTGAGCCGAAGTAATCACGATGTTGGGCTAAATATTAAAGATGGGATTATTGGGCTTTGTACCATAATTGGGGTTTGAACAAAAGAACGACACTTGTGGAAATTAGACTATGAGCTATTAATGGGCTTTATATTTAATTAACGATACCTCGTTAATTTAATATAAATGTTATGATTTGACGTATCTATATATAACCACATACGCTTAATCGGACACAATGGGCGGGATATTTATAAGTACGAATTATTGTTCATTTGACCGGACACACGGATGGAATAATAGTCAATGGACTCATTAAAACAGGGGTGAATTACATTCAAGGGTAATTGGTGTAATTGTTAACAAAGTATTAAAACCTTAGTTTACACACATTCGATAACCTGGTGTATTCACTAAACAAAGTATTAATACCTTGTTACAATTCGAATCCCCAATTAGTTGGAATATTTGACTTCGGGCATAAGGTTAAATTTGCCGAACATTTTATAATTATGACCGATGAACTATTATGGACAAAAACCAGATAGGTTTCAAATACATCCAGGATAAAAGACAATTAACTCAGGGTAATAAATAATCAAAACGTCAAACATCATGGTTACGGAAGTTTAAATAAGCATAATTATTATATTGTTATTTATTTTACGCACTTTAATTATTGTCATTTATATTTACGCTTAAGTTTTAAAATCGACAAACTGGTCATTAAACGGTAAACCCCCTTTTATATATTATTATATATAATTATATATTTTTTGTACAAATATAGTTATTTAAAATATAGTGTAAAATAAGCCAGCTCCCTGTGGAACGAACCGGACTTACTAAAAACTATACTACTCTACGATTAGGTACACTGCCTATAAGTGTTGTAGCAAGGTTTAGGTATATCACATTAAATAAATAAATAAAACTTGTGTAAATTGTATCGTATTTAATAGTATTTCCTTGTAAAAATTAATAGTATTTTCGTATACACCTCGCATAACATCAAGTTTTTGGCGCCGCTGCCGGGGACTCAGCGAAACACTATATTTTTAATATATATTTGTGTAAATATATTTATATATAATTTTTAGAAAAACAATATAAAATTAAAAAAAAAAAAACTGAAACCCAGGCCCATGCGGTCGCATGAGCCGGGTGCCTTAAAACCATGCGATCGCATGGCTTGATTTGACCCGTCTGATACCTCTGCCGACAGAAATTAGGGTTTTTAATTAATAATAATTATTATTATTAAACCCTAATTAGGGTTATATTTAATATTATTTAGTTTAGTTTTATTATTTATTTTATATTATTAAGTTTAATTAGTTTTATAAATTATAAAATTAATACTTTTTTAAAATAAATAATATAAAAATAATATTTTTATAAAAATTGTACTTTTTACAACTTTTAGTTTATTTTTATATTTTATATCTTTTTATTTGTTTTAGCGTAATATTTGTATTTTTCGCTCGTTTTAGTTTTAATATATAGTTTTTGCCATAGTTATTTTTATTTCTAGATTTTTAAGATTTGCCGTAAAATCCCTTAAGTGCTTTTTCTTTAGACTAAGAATTAGGTGCTTTAGAATTTTGCGACGTCGTTTTTATAAATTTTAGCACCTTTTTAAGTTATTGCCGTTTTGGGATATAGTATTTCTCTAAGCTTTAATATTTTTAGACGTAACTTTTAATTCTTAGTTTTTAGGTCCTTTTTAAGTTTCGACGCGCTACTTTCTTATTTTTATTTTTCGACGCCTATTATTTTTTCGACCTTTTATTTTTCGACGTTTTTCGATGCGCTCTTTTTCTTTCTTATTTCTCACCGATCTAGTTTTTAGAGCATAGAATTTTCTATTTCTTCTCTAAAATTTCAAAAGCGAAAAATTATTTTAAGCGGTTAAATTGATAGACATCCAAATTTTCTGGTTCGTAGTAATAGTTGGATTTGTTAGTGGCTGAGTTGTGAGCTTCCGATTTAAAGGGTTCTGGATCCCTACTGCATCTATTGGCTATTCGAATCGTGGGCAAAATCAGAAAAGTCTATTAATTTGATAACTTATATAATTTTTAGTTTTATAACTAATAGGATAATTAGTAAATGCACCACATTGTAGCTAAAATTTGGTAATAAGCGCATTATGGAAAATCTCGAGAATATTTTGGAAACTCTTTATGACATCCGAAATCAATTTAATCAATACTCTCAAACGGGTGTTGATGACAATTCGTTCGGTCAATCTTGGATCACGAATGACGAAACAATAACTGGTTGTGAAATCTGTGGAGATTATCACTCAACATGGAAATGTTATTATTACGTTCCTATGGAAAATTATGCACCCATGGAACCTGAATGGAATGATTATAAGGAATACAATTCTAATTGGGATTATTCCCAAGAATATATCCAAACTCAACAACCAGAAGACGAGGAAAATTATGTGTCTGAAAATTCTTTAGATTATATGAAAATCAAACTCGAAGAACTTGATGCTCAAAATGAACAAATGAGATAGTTTGTAAATAGGCAAGCTGAAACTCTATCAGATTACACACCTGTTGATCTGAGGATTATTGTGCAAGAAAATCTCATATGATCGAATTTTGATGAATTCGAGAGCTCCGAAATCACCAACTATCCCGATGACACTTTTTATTCAGCTTTACCAATTTCACAACATATCGACACATTAGCCTCTACCGACGAAATCATCGATCCATTAATGGATGAAGAAGAAGTAAGGGTGACAAATTGGTACTCTTGGGAAAATGATAACGTTGAAAATTTTACTCCCGAGACCAAAGTGGTGGGACCCATAAGTACCGTTAATGAAGAAGAATCTACTTCGATCCCGAAATTCACCATTCCACAACCTTCTAACCCAATATTCTCAATAGACAAGTCATCTACTGAAGATGAACTACGAGCTGTAATAGATAATGACACCTCAGATTTCACCCAATTGGGTAATAGATGTGAAAACTTTGATCCCGAGAATAAACAGAAGGAAATGTTAGGAATTATCCACCCTATAGAAATATGTATGTCGGTGTATATCGATCCATTTAACCAAGAACCAGAAAAGAGACGTATCCATTTACTAAAAGCTACACTTAAAAAAGAATTAAGTAGTGACGATTGGGTGGTTCTAAACTTTAAACCCATTGATATATTATACACCACCCGAGATGTAAATAACTGGCTCACTATTCTTATTCGTGGAACTTATTCTACCGACTTCACATATCATCAGCTAAGTGTGGGGAAGTCTAACCCCACTTAACGTTAAATTAGGGGTTCGGGTTAGTGCATAACTCGTTAATAAACATGCATAATAAGTAAGGGTAAAAGACGCATTTTCAAATATTAACAAACAGCTCAGAAAAGCAGCCGTTTTTGAAGAAAAAAAAACATGTGTGATAAAACAAGAAGGGATGAACGATGAGGTGCACCATCTATCATTCGACGAGCTTTGAAAATACAAACTAGGTATTTTTAATCATTTTCGACACTAATCACCCTCATGAATTTATAATTAGAGTCTGATTTCATGCAAATGAGGGCATTGCATGATTTCAAGTGTGGGGAAGGGTTATAAATTCTCTCGGGTTTATACTTGGCTTATTTTCTAAATTTTGTGAAAATTTTAAAAAAATTTCAACTAAATGAATTCAAAATCATGTTTAAACATATTTATGAACGATAAAACTAGGTGTTAATGCCGAAATTATTGTTACTTCGGAAAGGACATAAATTGAGAAACAACTAAAACGCTTGAATTTATTTAAGATATAAAAAGACGCATGAAAAAAGCCAAGTGTGGGGAGAATGTACCAAGTTATTCAATTAAAAACTATCTATCACATGTTTTTGTAAAGTTATTATAGGTGCTTTTATTTTGGACAAAATTAACCGGTTTACCCGATTTACTGTAATGAAAGATGGATCTACACGATGAATCAATTCCATCATTAAAAGGAAGTAAAGTCTTCCGAAAAAGACCCGCGCTTCTTGATTTAGGTCAGGAAGTTGTCGTCCAGACCAGCTGTAGGTTGACGAAAAATCTAGAAAAGTCATCTCTAAAATCAGCAGGAAATCCACGGACCTCAGCATCAAACAGGGTCGCCAAGTGGTCAGACTTATCCTAACCATGAGAGGATTTGTCTCGTAAAATGGGGAGGGCGTCGTGCAAATTATCTTGATAAGACTAATGAATCAGACCCCCAGAAAGGATAATCTCCTTAAAGATTAAAAATCAGCTTTTAAGACTGATATTACTCAATCCTTGAGATTGACCTTAAGATTGAGAATTACAAACTCATGGAATTTGATGATATCTAAACTCGAGCTTGAACGAGAAAATATTTTGATCAAATTACAAACCGATTTGTTTTCTGAAAACCCATTTTCAATGCGTTCATTACCATTGAACGTAAAATCCTAAGAATTCACCTGGAATTCATTAGGTCACCTGAACCAAATCGGGTGTCAACCGTAAGAACGGTGGTTGCGTAGCATGGTCGAAGACAGGACCTTGTGCCAGACCGAAAAATATAGGATGATCTTTACTATTGCTCCTACAAAGGATAGTACTAGAATCCGACACGTGTTTGGACCATAATTAAATGCATGTCATTAGACATTGCCTTTACAGTTGCTTGTTCAACGCTTTCCTTTACAACCGGATGGTAGTTTGCCGAAAGGTAATATACGGAACAAATATACTGGACGTGTTGCTTTCCTAATACAAGGTTAGTGATGTTCGCAGAGGTGTATATGAAATAGCTTATATTTTACTAGGAAAAACTATTAAATACGATACAATTTTACACAAGATATTTATTTATTTATAGAATTGATATACTTAAACCTTGCTACAACACTTATAGGCAGTGTACCTAATCGTACAGTAGTGTAGTTTTTAGTAAGTCCGGTTCGTTCCACAGGGAAAATCTTTAAACAAAGCTTAACGCTATATTAGTTTAATTTATAAAAATACAAATATATATATATATATATATATATATATATATATATATATATATATATATATATATATATATATATATATATATATATATATATATATATATATATATATATATATATATATATAAGTAATATTATTATTATAAAAGGGGGGTTTTTACCGTTTAATGACCGGTTTGTCGATTTTAAAACTTTAGTCGCAGTTAAAACCTAATGTAAAATATTAAAAATAAATACAAGACTTAATTTAAAGTTTAAAGTAAATAACGATAATGAAATTGCGATAAATGAAAGTGCGATAAAATAAAAGTGCGATAATTAAAAAGTACGATAATTAAAAGTGCAATTAAATACAATAACAATAAATAAAAGTGTGATAATTAGAAGTGCAATTAAATATAAAATAAAGGAAATTAAATATGAAATAAAATAATTATGCTTATTTAAACTTCCGTAATCATGATGTTTGACGTGTTGATTTTAGTTTTATGCCCATGGGTTAATTGTTCTTTGTCCTGGATTATTTAATATGTCCGTCTGGTTTTTGTCCATAACAGTCCATCAGTCATAAATATAAAGTGCGAGTATTCTCATCAAATTATCCTTATACCCGAAATCAAATATTCCAACTAATTGGGGACTTAAACTGTAACAAGGTTTTAATACTTTGTTTAATAATTACACCAGGTTATCGACTGCGTGTAACCCAAGGTTTTAATACTTTGTTATCAATTATGCCAAGTGTCCTTGTACATAATTTCACCCCTGTTTTAATAATTCCATAGACTATTAATCCATTCCCGTGTCCGGTTAAATGAACGATTATTCGTACATATAAATACCCCGCCCATCGTGTCCGATCGAGTGTATATGGTTATTTATAGGAACGTCCAATTGTAAATCTTTATATTAAAATTAACAAACTATCATTTAGTTAAACAAATATAAAGCCCATTAATAGCCCACTGTCTAATTTCCACAAGTGTCGTTCTTTTGTCGAAACCCCAATTATGGTACAAAGCCCAATTACCTAATTTTAGTAATTAGCCCAACATCATGATTACTTCGGTATTAAATAAGCATAATAATAACTTAGCTACGAGACATTAAATTAAAAAGGTTGAACATAACTTACAATGATTAAAAATAGCGTAGCGTTACACGGACAGAATTTCGACTTACACCCTTACAACATTCGCTAACATACCCTTATTATTAGAAATTAAAATTAAAATTAAAATTAAAATTAATATATATATATATATATATATATATATATATATATATATATATATATATATATATATATATATATATACGTTTATAGAGAGATTGATAAAAGGATATATAAAACGTTCAGAATGCGCGAGCTTTTATAGGCAGTTTCAAAATTTGGGGCTCCGCGAGTCGCGGCCCATTTTCTCTTAGAACTCCGCGAGTCGCGGAGATATCGGATCCAGCTCACACCTTTTGGATCTTTGTTTGCCGACGTTTTATTATATAAATATAATATATATATATAATTTATATAATTAATTATATATTATATTATATTTATATACATAGTTAACTTGTAATTTTTAGTCCGTTGCGTCGAGCGTTGAGAGTTGACTCTGGTCCCGGTTCCGGATTTTCGAACGTCCTTGCGTACAATTTAATATCTTGTACTTTGCGTTTTGAATCTTGCACTCTTGTAATTCTCAGACGTTTCTTATCAATAATTAGAACCTCTTTGATTATATTTTGTACTTTTGAGATTTTGGTCGTTTGCGTCTTCAATTCGTCGAATCTATCTTTTGTCTTCACCTTTTATTATTTAACCGAATATCACTTGTAAAGAGAACAATTGCAACTAAAAGCTTGTCTTTCTTGATGGATAATGCTATGAAATATATGTTCGTTTTTAGCATTATCAAATATTCTCACACTTGAGCGTTGCTTGTCCTCAAGTAATATAGTCTTGAAATACTAGAATCACTTCTTTATTCTTCACACTTTGTACATCAGTGATTTCTTTACGGCGATATAAACAATGGTAGTAACGTTATGGTTTACAGTCCCACATGACTATAAAAATTTAGATCCATTAAGGAAATTGGATCTTTATGAAAAAATTTGATCTTTTGAAAATTAAATCTAGCTTTTACCCTAGATAAGTTTTTCGGAATAACCCTTCACCGGTGTTTGCAAAATATTTTTGTGAGTTTGGTGGGTTTCAGATTTGAAAATTTTAGCTCAAAACTTGTGGTTTTGTGTCACCCACTTGCTAACCTTGTATTAGGAAAGCAACACGTCCAGTATACTTGCCCCGTATATTACCTTTCGGTAAACTACCGTCCGGTTGTAAAGGAAAGCGTTGAACAAGCAACTGTTAAGGCAATGTCCCCTGACATACTTTTAATTATGATCTATAACGTGTCGGACGCAATTACTATCCTTTGTAGGAGCAATAGTAAAGCTCACCCTTATAATTTTCCGGTCTGGCACAAGGTCCTGTCTTTGACCATACTATACAACCACCGTTCTTACGGTTGACACCCGATTTGGTTCAGGTGACCTAATGAATTCCAGGTGAATTCCTAGGATTTTACGTTCAATGGTAATGAACGCATTGGAAATGGGTTTTCAGAAAACAAATCGGTTTGTAATTTTGATCAAAATATTTTCTCGTTCAAGCTCGAGTTTAGATATCATTGAATTCCATGAGTTTGTAATTCTCAATCTTTAAGGTCAATCTCTAGGATTGAGTAATATCAGGCTTAAATGCTGATTTTTAATCTTTAAGGAGATTATCCTTTCTGGGGATCTGATTCATTAGTCTTATCAAGCTAATTTGCACGGCGTCCTCCCCATTTTACAAGACAGATCCTCTCATGGTTAGGATAAGTCTGACCACTTGACGACCATGTTTGATGCTGAGGTCCGTGGATTTCCTGCTGATTTTAGAGATGACTTTTCTAGGTTTTTCGTCAACCTACAGCTGGTCTGGACGACAACTTCATGACCTAAATCAAGAAGCGCGTTTCTCTTTCGAAAGACTTTACTTCCTTTTAATGATGGAATTGATTCATCGTGTAGATCCATCTCTCCTTTTCTTTCATCGGGTAAAATAGTTAATTATCGTCCAAAACAAAAGTATTTTCAATTATTTGTACAAAAATATGTGATATATATTTTGAATAACTTGGTAAATTTTCCCACACTTGGCTTTTATTTTCCTTTTTATTGTCCTCTATTCCATTTTAAATGAATTCTAACATTTTGGTTTATTTCTCAATTTATGTCCTTTCCAAGGTAACAATAATTTCGGTGTTAACACCTAGTTTTATCGTTCATAAATATGTATAAACATGATTTTGAGTTCATTTAATTGAAAATTTTGAAAATTTTTACTAGAATTGGGTAGTCAGTATATAAGACTAGGGCTGTTCTTTATTATCAGAGAGCACTAGATTCTAATACAACTACTACTTTACTAGTATTTTTAATGGTAACCAAGTGTTTAAATAAAAATTTTTAAAATCCGAAAGAATTTAACCCCTTCCCACACTTAAGATCTTGCAATGCCCTCATTTGCAAGAAATCAGTAACAATTTAAATTATTGAGGGTGATTAGCGTAGAAAAATGATTAAATTTTACCAAAGTTTCCAAACATATTGTTGTTTGTGTTGAATGGTAAATGGTGCACATCATTTGTTCATTCCGTCTTGTTGTTATTTCACATATATTTTGCATCTTGTCGTCAAAATTAGTTGCTTTTGCTGAACTTAATGCCAGTCTTTGAAAATGCGTTGTTTTACCCTGTTGTGTACATAAGATAAACTGCAAACATATACATATTTTTGAAGTTTGGTATATTACCTCACATTCAAAAATTAATAAAATCTAATAATAAAAGTTAGAAAATTATAAAAACTATTAAAATATCAACATAAGTGCTAAATGTAGTAACATTACAAAAATAAAATAAATAAAACTAAATAAACTAGGGTTAATACTGATACCAGTAGGGGTTCCATGCATAACCATATGTGTTATAGAATGCTTCAGCTGGGTTATAAGTAGGATACGGTGGTTGGATCTCTATAGACCAGGGAGGAAATACGGGCTTTGGAGTAGGAATATAGTTTCTACCTATATGTTGGCAATGTGCTATGATATGGTTTTGATGAACTAGCCAATCTTCAAATGCTCGATGTCTAGCATTTTCATATTCTTGTGAAGCTATAAACCTTTGCATTTCTGTCATTTCATTTCCCCCTCCCACATTACCTGGCTGTTGATTTCTTTCAACCTGTGGATGTCTTCCATTATATTGTACTGCGGTGTTATTTCGCCTCTTCAAAACCTTAGCACCATGATATACATTTAAACCAATTGTATCGTGGGGTTCTGGTTCTTCGATTAATAATCCCCCCGACTTATATCCACATCGAGATACTCAGCAATTAATGTAATAAATATACCACCTCCTATTATACTGTGCGGTCTCATCCCCCTAACCATAGCTGATAAATAATAACCCACACAATAAGGTATACTTACAGCGCTGTGTGGGTCTCGAATACACATGTGGTAAAATAAATCTTGCTCATTTACCTTTTCCTTATTTTTACCTCGCTGTGTAATCGAGTTCGCTAGAAACCTGTGAATTACTCTTAACTCAGCTCTATCTATATCCAAATAAGAGTAATTTCCCCCTTTAAATCGGTGATGGCTAGTCATTTGACTCCACACACCATGCGTATCAAAATTTTCATCAATCTTCCTACCATTTAATATCAACCCTCGACAATCGGCAGATGCTAGCTCCTCAGGCGTATATATACGTAAGGCCTGAGCCATGTCTAGTAGAGACATATGGCGCATCGAACCTCCTAACAAAAATCTAATAAAAGTTCGATCGGTTAAACTAGCTACCCGATCATTTATTTCTATACTACACAATAATTCTTCACACCATACTTTATATACAGGTCTACGCATGTTGAATAATAGTACCCAATCGTTAAAAGTAGAATTACCATACCTCTGTGTAAGTAATTCTCTAATCCGTTCGCCCAATCCTACGGCTTCTAACGGTTCCCATTCTATTATCCTAGGTACTTCAACAACTTTAGAATGAAGAGTGTGCAAGCTCTTTTGGTATTTTGGATAATCTATCCAACGTCTGTCTAATCTCAAGTTCGGGTGCAAATCTTCCACGTGCATATCTGAAAATGTCATAACTGGATGAGGTATATCTTGTTTGTAATAGTTATCAACATCCTGTTGTTCCGCATTCTCAGGAGGAGCAATGCGAGCTTGGGATGAAGATTCACCCCTTTCAGTCTGCAAAACACATCAAACACAATTTTTGTGCATTCAAATATGCATTAGTGTCAGCAAAATCATCAATCAAAATAATTACAATGACATGTTCAATTTATATCAAACTTATGCTCATTTTCATATTTTTATCAAATCTACACTTTTTCAAATAAGCATATACGAAAATGTTCGCCAAGTTCATAAGCATTCAACTCAAATAACATGTCAAAATAATCATTATTAGCAATTAAACAAGTTTCAAATGGCATTATCTCTTAAAAATCAAGTTCATAAATTTTAGAATTGAAAAAGTCCACTTTAATTCTCAAAAATAATGTTTAGGCTCAAAGTTTGGATCATTTAACTACCTAAACATGTTACACTACTTAATTTAGCAATAATTCATGACAAAAATCGGCCATAACCTGTTTATATCAAAAAGCCCCAAATTGCTCTAGAACACAAACCCTATATTACTCTAAATTTGAAGTTTAAGGCTTCTAATCATGTTAAATAGCATCACTCTAGGTTATACAAGCATAATATATAAGCAATTTAAGCATAATTACACTAAAAGCATCATAATCGAATTGGGTATAAATTTGTTCAAGAACACTAAATATTCGGATTAAAGGGTGTTTTGATGTAGAAATTTACCGTTTTCCTTGAGTAATTCCTTGATAGCATTCTTCTCAACATGATTTTGTGAAAGATTTGATGAAAAATGGCCAAAAATTGTGAATTTGTGTGTGTTTTCCGCAGTATTTGAGTTTGGTTGGGAAGAAACTGGTCTGTTCGATCCCTTTTATTTTTTTTCTGGATTTCGCAACCTCTGGGAGTCGTGGTGAATTTCCCCTTCATACTCCGCGAGTCGCGGGATTTTTTTTTTTTTTTTTTATAAAAACCTTAACTTATAAAACAATTAATTAATTAATTTTAAAATTTTGTTTCCCTTGTTATTTAGGACGAGGTCGTTTCGGAATGATGTCCTAGTCCGTCCCTCGACAAAATTTTAAAATTTATCTATTTAAAGCGCGGTTTTAAAAGCAAAGATTTTTGTGTTTTTTTAATTTTTTTTGGCATACTTTAAATCAATAAGATTCAAAATAATGATAATAAAAATTCTCGTCCCTCCCTCGGGTAAAGCAATTTCGGTTCAACGACCTAGTCTTCAACTTACGACGAATTTTAAAAATCATATTTTTAACTTAGCGAAATAAAGTAAATTTTTTTTTTAAAATTCACACCAAACTTAAATTTAAAATGCATAAAATTAAAAATTCATATTTTAAAAATTCACACCAAACTTAAATTTAAAATGCATAAAATTAAAAATTCATATTTTAAAAATTCACACCAAACTTAAATTATATTTTTGTTTTTATACATACAAACTTATATTAAAAATATTAATTTTTTAAATATTTACAATTTTAAATATATTGATTTAAAAAGTTTACAATATCAATTTAAGATTTATATATTAATTTTAAAAACATGGTAAAAATAAAATTAAAAATCTTTTTGGCTTTTATTCCACTTTAATCAATCAAATATTATCAAAAATATGCGCCCCTCTTTTCGGTAAAGTAATTTCGGTTCCATAACCTAATTTAACTCATGACGAATTTTTGAAATATTTTGGGTTTGATTGATTAAAGATATTTATACCTTAATAATAAACGGTAAATTTCGTAGTGATGTAATAAATTTTTGTATGATATCAACAATTTTGGTCGCAAGACCTAATTTCATCGAATACCAATTTAATACTTTATAGCGAACAAATTAGCGTTTATTATCAAAAGGTTAAAAATAAAAATAAAAATAAAAATAAAAACTGTACAAACTTACCTGTGAAATATATTTCTTAGTGATATGCTCTAGCCCACTCATAAGATAGTCGGACTAATTGCTTTTCCATGGCTACATAGGTGTAACCTCAAGCATTTAATGTTTTTTCTTCTAAACATATGAACGGTCCATCTCTGCATAAAGTAACAAATTCGGTGTTTGAATAGGTTTGATTATTTGAACATTTACCTTCGTGTGACCATTTTCCGCATTTGTGACATCTTTCAAGGTGCTGTGCTCTTCTTTTCGCTGCAGATTTTGATTTTCCTTTACCAAATTGTAACTTATTATCTTCGCATCTGGATTCTTTTCTTACTCCGTCCAATTTTTCTCTGATTACTGATACCAGTTCACTCGGAAGTGTGTCATTATTACATTTAGTAATCAAAGCGTGTAGCATTAGACCATGGTTTAGTTCACAGGAAGTCTTCATTTCGTAAAAACCTAAAAAAAATAAAAATTCAGAATGGGGGGAGAAGACTAGTTCTTTAGGGTCTGCTAGGGAAAGACCATTCGGGTTCCATTTTCGAGAACTACACGAAAATAGAAAATCTAACTCTAACAGAAATACATATTATCCTTTAAAGACTTGATTCTCCCCACACTTAGTTAGCTGTGGTGTTGAAATTGTGATTAACTTCGTTGTCGACTTCCATCGGACTATCTATGTAGTGTTTAACTCTGTGACCATTAACTTTAAATTCAATCCCATTTGAATTTATTAATTCTATCATTCCGTATGGGAAAACTCTTTTGACTATGAATGGTCCAGACCATCTTGATTTCAATTTTCCAGGAAATAGCTTGAATTGTGAATTGAAAAGAAGAACTCTGTCTCCTTCTTTAAATTCTTTTGAACTTCTGATTCTTTTATCATGCCATTTCTTCGTTCTTTCCTTATAGATTAACGAATTTTCGTATACTTCATGTCTTAATTCTTCTAATTCGTTTAGTTGACTTAACCGTAGACGTCCAGCTTCATGTAAATCAAGATTACATGTCTTCAAAGCCCAAAATGCTTTATGTTCAATTTCCACTGGAAGATGACATGCTTTTCCATAAACGAGTCTAAAAGGCGTGGTTCCAATTGGAGTTTTAAAGGCTGTTCTAAAAGCCCGGAGTGCATCCTCCAATTTTATGGACCATTCCTTCGGATTTGATCCTACGATTTTCTATAGAATACGTTTTAAAGCTCGGTTGGTATTTTCAACTTGTCCACTTGTTTGTGGATGATATGCAGTGGAGATTTTATGAGTTACTCCATATCTTTTAAGAACTTTCTCAAGTTGATTACTACAAAAATGAGTACCCCGATCACTTATTAAAGCTTTCGGTGTTCCAAACCTTGCAAAAAGACGTTTTAAAAAGTTTACTACAACTCGTGCATCGTTAGTTGGGAGAGCTTGTGCTTCCGCCCATTTAGATACATAATCAATGGCTACGAGAATGTAGAGATTATTATGAGATTTTGGAAATGGACCCATAAAGTCAATACCGCAAATGTCAAATACTTCACATACTTGAATGACATTTTGTGGCATTTCATCACGTTGAATTATTTTTCCGGCCCTTTGACAAGCATCACAGGATTTGCAAAGAAGGTGTGCGTCTTTGTAAATTGTAGGCTAATAGAATCCAGCATCATAAACTTTTCTTGCTGTTAGTTGAGGCCCATAATGCCCTCCTGTTGGTTCTGTGTGACAACGGTTTAAGATTTTACTAGCTTCATCTCCGAATACACATCGGCGTATTATTCCATCGGGACAACTTTTAAACAAATGTGGATCTTCCCAGAAATAGTGTTTTATATCACTGAAGAATTTCTTTCGTTTTTGGAACGACAATCCTTTCTCAAGGAATCCACAAACTAAATAGCTTGCATAGTCTGCAAACCATGGTATTTCATTATAATCTATCTTCAATAGATATTCATCAGGAAAGTTATCTTGTATGGCCGATTCATTTAGAACTTCTAATTCGGGATTTTCAAGACGAGAAAGATGATCAGCGGCGAGATTTTCTGCTCCTCTTTTATCTCGGATTTCAATATCGAACTCTTGTAAGAGTAAGATCCAACGGATTAATCGTGGTTTAGCAGCTTGTTTCGAAAATAGGTATCTAAGAGCAGAATGGTCGGTATAGACCACCGTTTTAGCTAGAACGAGATATGATCGAAATTTGTCAAAAGCAAAGACAATAGCAAGGAGTTCTTTTTCAGTAGTTATGTAGTTCGTTTGTGCTCTTTGTAACGTCTTACTAGCATAATATATAGGTTGAAATCGTTTTTCAATCCTTTGTCCTAAAACGGCTCCCATTGCAAAATCACTTGCATCGCACATTAGTTCAAACGGTAAATTCCAATTTGGTGTTATCATGATCGGCGCATTAGTGAGTTTCTCTTTAAGAATATTAAAAGATTTGATACATTCATCTAAAAAGATGAATGGAGCATCCTTTTCTAGGAGTTTATTCATAGGAGTGGCAAATATTAAAAAAATCTTTTATGAAACGTCGGTAAAAACCGGCATGCCCTAGAAAACTCCTAACTCCTCTAACATTGGTGGGATGTGGAAGTTTAGCAATTACATCTACTTTAGCTCTATCCACTTCTATTCCTTCCTTTGAAATTTTATGACCAAGAACGATGCCTTCTTTAACCATGAAATGACATTTCTCCCAATTAAGTACTAGATTTGATTGTTCGCATCTAATAAGCATTCGTTCAAGATTCACTAGACATGATTCAAATGTATCACCGAAGACTGAAAAGTCATCCATGAAAACTTCCATGCATTCTTCTATCATGTCGTGAAAAATCGCCATCATGCACCTTTGAAAGGTTGCAGGGGCGTTACAAAGTCCAAATGGCATGCGTTTGTAAGCAAAAGTACCATACGGGCACGTAAACGTGGTTTTCTCTTGATCTTCGGGTGCTATTGGAATTTGAAAATATCCGGAAAAACCATCAAGAAAACAATAGTAACTGTTTCTGGCTAATCTTTCCAACATTTGATCAATAAAAGGTAAGGGAAAGTGATCTTTTCTGGTGGCATCATTTAATTTTCTATAATCAATACAAACACGCCATCCTGTTACAGTCCTAGTAGGAATAAGCTCATTTTTCTCATTTGTAATGACAGTCATGCCACCCTTCTTAGGCACGCATTGAACTGGCTTACCCATGGACGATCAGAAATTGGATAAATTAAACCTGCATCTAGCAGTTTAATAATTTCTTTCTTAACTACATCTTGCATATTTGGATTTAGTCTTCGTTGGCGTTGCACATACGTTTTATGACCTTCTTCCATAAGGATTTTATGTGTGCAATACGAAGGACTTATTCCTTTAATATCATGAATCTTCCATGCAATGGCTGGTTTATGAGCTTTCAACACAGAAATGAGTTGAGATTTTTCATTTTTAGTAAGAGAAGACGATATTATTACAGGTAATTCAGATTCAACATGTAAATAAGCGTATTCCAAATGGTTTGGAAGTGACTTTAACTCTAATGTCGGAGGTTCTTCTATCGATGATTTATATCGATATCTGTATTCTTCTTTTAGCATTTGAATTTCTTCTGTTGTTGGTTCATATCCATTAGCCATTAGTGTAGCTAACATTTCAGTTTCATCAATTGGTTCAGTTCCTTCTCCTAAAGAACATTCTCCTGTTCCTTGTAATTCTGGAAATTCTTCTAATAATTCTGCATGTGAATTTATAGTTTGAATATAATAACATGTATCATCTGCAGATTGTGGTTGTTGCATTGCTCTATCAACTGAAAAGGTAACACTCTCGTCCTCTATACTTAGGGTCAGTTTCTTACCGAACACATCTATCATTGCTTTAGCCATATTTAAGAATGGTCTTCCTAATATGAGAGGAACTTGAGAATCTTCTTCCATATCCAGAACAACAAAATCTACTGGAAATACTAAAGTACCAACTTTAACTAGCATGTTCTCCATTATCCCTCTAGGATATTTTATTGATCTATCGGCTAGTTGTATACTTATTCTTGTTGGTTTCAATTCTCCAAGGTCTAGTTTAGTGTATAGTGAATACGGCATTAAATTTATACTAGCACTTAAGTCTGCCAATGCTTCTATTGAACTAAGACTACCCAAAAAACATGGAATTGTGAAACTTCCTGGATCAGATAGTTTTTCTGGTATCTTATTCAACAGCACTGCTGAACAATTAGCATTCATAGTAACAGCCGATAGTTCTTCCATTTTCTTTCTATTTGTGATCAGATCTTTCAGAAATTTAGCATATCTAGGCATTCCTGAAATCACATCAATGAAAGGAAGATTTACATTTATCTGTTTAAACATATCCAAAAATTTGGATTGCTCGGCTTCAAGTTTCTCTTTTTTCATTTTACTCGGGTAAGGAAGTGGTGGTTTGTATGGTTTAACATAAGGTTTAGCTTTAACTGTGTTATCTTCATTAACCTTTTCAACTACCGGTTCTTTTTCCTTATCTTGTTCAGGTTGTGGTTCTTGTGGAGTAGGAATAGCTTCATCAGAAATTACAGGTATTTCAGGTGGTTTAAGTGTTGTACCACTTCTTGTGGTAATGGCTTTAGCTGTTTCATTCCGGGGGTTAGCATTTGTATCACTAGGTAGACTTCCCGGTTTTCTTTCACCTATTAACCTTGCTAGGTTACTTACTTCTTGTTCCAAGTTTTGAATAGAAGCTTGTTGATTTCTAAATGCTTGAGCATTTTGTTCATTGGTTTGTTTCTGAGATATGAAAAACTGTGTTTGAGTTTCAACTAGCTTCGTCATCATATCTTCTAAATTTGGCTTTTTATCATCGGTTTGTGGTTTGTTTTGAAAATTAAGTCTTTGCTGATTGTAAGTATTATTGGATACTTGTTGATTGCTAGGACCTTGTTGGTTGTTGTATGGAACATTTCGGTTATAATTCTGGTTTTGATTGTAAATCGGTCTTGGCGGTTGATAATTATTTTGATAATTATTTCCAGGCCTTTGGTTTATATATTAAACATTCTCTCTTTGTTCCATTGTTAGCTCAATACTGAGACAATCTTTTGTCAAATGTGGTCCTCCACACTGCTCACAACTAATTCATATTGAGTGAATATCTTTAGTCATCTTTTCCATTCGTCTCTCGACAGCATCTATCTTTGCGGAAATGGAATCTAAGTCATGGCTAGAATCGGCTCTAGCTGCTTTAGATGATCTAACGATATCTTTTTCTTGGTGCCACTCATGTGAGTGGGAAGCAGTGTTATCAATAATTTTGTAAGTATCAGTTTCGGTTTTCTTCATAATAGAATCACCAGCTGCTATATCTATGTCTTTTCTTGTAGTGATGTCGCATCCTTGGTAGAATATTTGTACTATTTGACAAGTGTCTAAACCATGTTACGGACATCCTCTCAATAACTTTCCAAATCTGGGCCATGCCTCATATAGAGTTTCATTTGGTTTCTGTGTGAACGTAACAATTTCTCCTTGAAGTCTTACGGCTTTAGATGCCGGAAAGAATTGTTTAAGAAATTTTTCAACTAAAACGTCCCATGTATCAATCGCCTATTCAGGTAACGATTCCAACCAATCTTTGGCTTCTCCATTTAAAGTCCAGGGAAATAACATGAGATATATCTGTACATCCTCAACTTCTCTTATTTTAAATAGTGTGCAGATCCTATTAAAGGTAGAAGATGTTCATTTGGATCTTCCTTCGGCGCACCACTAAATTGGCATTGATTAGTTACCATGTGTAGAATTTGTCCTTTGATTTCATAATCTGGCGCATTAATGTCTGGATGAGTAATTGCGTGACCTTGGCCAGTGCGTTTAGCTCGCATTCGGTCTTCCATACTTAGAGGTTCCAGATTCTCCATGATTGAATTTGTTGAATCTAAATCACTAGAGGATTCTGATTTAATGGTTCGTTCCTCAACAATCTCTGTTTGAATGATTGGTGGTTCCGGAGGAAAAATTAATGGTTCAGGATCTATGAATCGTCGCTGAATATTCTCCGAATTCTCAATTGTGAGGTCGGGTTCAAAAAATGGATTATAGGAAATTTGAATTGGAGTACTTGGTCAACTGGATGACGATTCTAAAGAAAAATCAACGGCAACAATATTTGCTAGATATCTTGATCTGGTTACAGGTGGTGAACGTCTTGCTCGGTGCATTCACTGAATATCCTATTAGTTTTTAAAAGGAAAGAAAAATTATATAAGTTATCCAATTAATAGACTTTTCTGATTTTGCCCACGTTTCGAATAGCCAAAAGATGCAGCAGAGGGGCAGGATTCGTTTGGTCTCAATATAATTGAGTACTGTTTGGCTCCAATAACCCGGTCCACGTACAAATCCAACTATTACTACGAACCAGAAAATTTTGATGTCTATCAATTTAACCACTTAAAATAAATTTTCGTAATTTTAAGAAATTTAGATAAGAAGTAGAATAAAAATCTATGTCCTAAAAACTAGGATGGCGAGAAATAAGAAAGAAAAAGAGCACGTCGGAAAAGGTCGAAAAAGAAAAGGGTTGAAAAATAAAAGGCGTCAAAAAATAAGAAAGAAAAAGAGTGACTTATAAAACTTTAAAACACTCGACTAACCCAACCTTATTACTATCACTAACTTAAAATTAAAATTGCAAATTGAGATTACTAATTGGAGTGATAATTGATACATAGGTAAAAGGCGTCGAAAAATAAAAATAAGAAAGTAGCGCGTCAAAACTTAAAAAGGAACTAAAAACTAAAAAATTAAAAGTTGCGTCTAAAAATATTAAAGCTTACAAGAAAAACTATATCTCAAATGGCAATATCTTAAAAAGGTACTAAAACTTAAAAAGGCGTCGCAAAATTCTAAAGCACCTAGATCTTAGCCTAAAGAGAAAGCACTTAAGGAATTTTACGGCAAAGCCTAAAAATCTAGAAATAAAAAAAAACTAAGGCAAAAACTATGACTTAAAACTAATTACGAGTGAAAAATACAACAAATTACGCTAAAACAATTAAAAAAAGAACAAAATATAAAAATATACTAAAAGTTGTAAAAAGTACAATTTTTATAAAAATATTATTTTTATATTATTTATTTTATAAAACTATTAATTTTGTAAATTAATTAAACTAATTAAACTAATTAAACAAAATAATAACTTAAATTAACTAATTAAAAACTAAAAACCTAATTAGGGTTTTAAATAAAATAATAATAATAATAAATACTCCGTAATGATGCTGGTTAGGGTTTCTGTGTACGCGTGTCAGGGTGGCTCCGCGAGTTGCGGTACACCTGGCAACAAACCCCGCGAGTCGCGGGGTATGAAATTTCAGATTAGGTGGTTTCGTTTGACAGGTTTCGTAATTATTTTCTTTTTATTTTTTTATTTTTCTATTTTAATATTTATATAAAATATTTATATTAATTAAAAAACTTATGTTTAAAAACTAAAATAAAAATAGAAATACTTTATAATTTTATAAAAATCTTAAAAATAGATTTATATATATATATTTTTTTCGGTGTTTTTTTATATGTTTTAAATAAAAACAAAATATTTAAATAAAACTTATATTTTTATAAAATAAAAATAAAAAAACTTTATAAAACTTAAATATTTAACAAACTCTTAAAAATATATAAATTTTTTGTTTTTCTTTTTATATTTTTGAATTTTTAAAACGTATTTTTACAAAAGCGTATTTTTTTATAAAAGTAAACTAAAAATAAATTTTTTTTTATATTAGCGTTGCGCTTTCGGCTTTTAAGCTAGATTTTGTTCCCCGACAGCGGCGCCAAAAATACTTGATGTTCGCAGAGGTGTATATGAAATAGCTTATATTTTACTAGGAAAAACTATTAAATACGATACAATTTTTACACAAGATATTTATTTATTTATAGAATGGATATACTTAAACCTTGCTACAACACTTATAGGCAGTGTACCTAATCGTACAGTAATGTAGTTTTTTGTAAGTCCGGTTTGTTCCACAGGGAAAATCTTTAAACAAAGCTTAATGCTATATTAGATTAATTTATAAAAATACAAATATATATATATAAGTAATATTATTATTATAAAAGGGGGGTTTTTACCGTTTAATGACCAGTTTGTCGATTTTAAAACTTTAGTCGCAGTTAAAACCTAATGTAAAATATTAAAAATAAATACAAGACTTAATTTAAAGCGTAAAGTAAATAACGATAATGAAATTGCGATAAATGAAAGTGTGATAATATAAAAGTGCGATAATTAAAAAGTACGATAATTAAAAGTGCAATTAAATACAATAACAATAAATAAAAGTGCGATAATTAGAAGTGCAATTAAATATAAAATAAAGGAAATTAAATATGAAATAAAATAATTATGCTTATTTAAACTTCCGTAATCATGATGTTTGACGTGTTGATTTTAGTTTTATGCCCATGAGTTAATTGTCCTTTGTCCTGGATTATTTAATATATCCGTCTGGTTTTTGTCCATAACAGTCCATCAGTCATAAATATAAAGTGCGAGTATTCTCGTCAAATTATTCTTATATCCGAAGTCAAATATTCCAACTAATTGGGGACTTAAACTGTAACAAGGTTTTAATACTTTGTTTAATAATTACACCAGGTTATCGACTGCGTGTAACTCAAGGTTTTAATACTTTGTTATCAATTATGCCAAGTGTCCTTGTACATAATTTCACCCCTGTTTTAATAATTCCATAGACTATTAATCCATTCCCGTGTCCGGTTAAATGAACGATAATTCGTACATATAAATACCCCGCCCATCGTGTCCGATCTAGTGTATATGGTTATTTATAGGAACGTCCAATTGTAAATCTTTATATTAAAATTAACAAACTATCATTTAGTTAAACAAATATAAAGCCCATTAATAGCCCATAGTCTAATTTCCACAAGTGTCGTTCTTTTGTCCAAACCCCAATTATGGTACAAAGCCCAATTACCCAATTTTAGTAATTAGCCCAACATCATGATTACTTCGGTATTAAATAAGCATAATAATAACTTAGCTACGAGACATTAAATTAAAAAGGTTGAACATAACTTACAATGATTAAAAATAGCGTAGTTTTACACGGACAGAATTTCGACTTACACCCTTACAACATTCGCTAACATACCCTTATTATTAGAAATTAAAATTAAAATTAAAATATATATATATATATATATATATATATATATATATATATATATATATATATATATATATATATATATATATATATATATATATACACGTTTATAGAGAGATTGATAAAAGGATATATAAAACGTTCAGAATGCGCGAGCTTTTATAGGCAGTTTCAAAATTTGGGGCTCCGCGAGTCGCGGCCCATTTGCTCTTAGAACTCCGCGAGTCGCGGAGATATCGGATCCAGCTCACTCCTTTTGGATCTTTGTTTGCCGACGTTTTATTATATAAATATAATATATATATATAATTTATATAATTAATTATATATTATATTATATTTATATACATAGTTAACTTGTAATTTTTAGTCCGTTGCGTCGAGCGTTGAGAGTTGACTCTGGTCCCGGTTCCGGATTTTCGAACGTCCGTGCGTACAATTTAATATCTTGTACTTTGCGTTTTGAATCTTGTACTCTTGTAATTCTGAGACGTTTCTTATCAATAATTGGAACCTCTTTGATTGTATTTTGTACTTTTCGAGCTTTTTGGTCGTTTGCGTCTTCAATTCATCGAATCTATCTTTTGTCTTCACCTTTTATTATTTAACCGAATATCACTTGTAAAGAGAACAATTGCAACTAAAAGCTTGTCTTTCTTGAGGGATAATGCTATGAAATATATGTTCATTTTTAGCATTATCAGTTGGCAAGTGGGTGACACAAAACCGCAAGTTTTGAGCTAAATTTTTCAAATCTAAAACCCACAAAACCCACAAAAACAATTTGCAAACACCGGTGAAGGGTTATTCCGGAAAACTTATCTAGGGTAAAAGCTAGATTGAATTTTCAAAAGATCAAATATTTTTATAAAGATCTAATTTCCTTAAGGATCTAAATTTTCATAGTCATGTGGGACTGTAAACCACAACGTTACTATCATTGTTTATACCGCCGTATCAAAATCACTGATGTATAAAGTGTGAAGAATAAAGAAGTGATTCGTGTAATTTAATTTCAAATTTTGTATTGCTTGAGGACAAGCAACGCTCAAGTGTGGGGATATTTGATAGTGCTCTAAATGAACATATATTTAGTCGCAATATCATCCCAATATGTAAAGTTTTTAGTTGTAATTATTTTATTTTTAAGTTGTAATCGTTTAAATAAATAAATGTGAAGACAAAGCACGAAGATTAAAGAATTGAATAAAAAGTGCCACTAAAGCCTGAAAAGTGCTACTAAAGCCATAGTGCACTCAAAAGTGCCACTAAAAGTGAGTTAAAGACTTGCGCGGATTTTGGGAGTTAAGGAAAATAATTTTTTGTGCAAATTACAAATTGCAAAACGCAAAGTACAAGATATTAAATCGTACGAAAGGACGTTCAAAAATCCGGAACCGGAACCTGAGCCAACTATCAACGCCCGACTCAACGAACCAAAAAATACAAGTCTACTATGCACAAGAATATAATATAATATTTAAATAATTATATAAATTATTTATATATTATATATATTTAAATAATACGTCGACAAAGTAGAAAACAAAACAATGTGGCTGGATCCAGCTGGCCATGCGATCGCATGGCCTGGAAGGCAAAAATCCATGCGATCGCATGGCTTCAGAATCCTGGCCACATCTATAAAAGGCAACGAGTTTTGGCCAGAAAAGATACACCAATTCATATATCTTTCCTCTGTAATAATAATAAATATATATTATATATATATATATATATATATATATATATATATATATATATATATATATATATATATATATATATATATATATATATATAGTATAGGTTAGTTTTATATTAGTTAGTTTGGGTAATGTAACAGTTATTTACGGGTTTTAAAGCCGGAACTCTGTCCGTGTAACACTACGCGATAAATAATCAATGTAAGTTATGTTCTCCTTTTTAAATTAATGTCTCATAACTAAGTTATTATTATGCTTATTTGAGCCGAAGTAATCATGATGTTGGGCTAAATATTAAAGATGGGATTATTGGGCTTTGTAACATAATTGGGGTTTGAACAAAAGAACGACACTTGTGGAAATTAGACTATGGGCTATTAATGGGCTTTATATTTAATTAACGATACCTCGTTAATTTAATATAAAGGTTATGATTTGACGTATCTATATATAACCACATACGCTTAATCGGACACGATGGGCGGGATATTTATAAGTACGAATTATTGTTCATTTGACCGGACACGGGGATGGATTAATAGTCAATGGACTCATTAAAACAGGGGTGGATTACATTCAAGGGTAATTGGTGTAATTATTAACAAAGTATTAAAACCTTGGTTTACACACAGTCGATAACCTGGTGTATTCATTAAACAATGTATTAAGACCTTGTTACAGTTCGAATCCCCAATTAGTTGGAATATTTGACTTCGGGTATAAGGTTAAATTTGTCGAACATTTTATAATTATGACCGATGAACTATTATGGACAAAAACCAGATAGGTTTCAAATACATCCAGGACAAAGGACAATTAACCCAGGGTAATAAATAATCAAAACGTCAAACATCATGGTTACGGAAGTTTAAATAAGCATAATTATTATATTGTTATTTATTTTACGCACTTTAATTATTGTCATTTATATTTACGCTTAAGTTTTAAAATCGACAAACCGGTCGTTAAACGGTAAACCCCTTTTTATATATTATTATATATAATTATATATATTTTGTACAAATATAGTTATTTAAAATATAGTGTAAAATAAGGCAGCTCCCTGTGGAACGAACTGGACTTACTAAAAACTATACTACTCTACGATTAGGTACACTGCCTATAAGTGTTGTAGCAAGGTTTAGGTATATCCCATTCAATAAATAAATAAAACTTTTGTAAATTGTATCGTATTTAATAGTATTTCCTTGTAAAAATTAATAGTATTTTCGTATACACCTCGCATAACATCAGTTGGTGAGTTCAGAGTTTTAATGTTTCGCATAAACTATATATAAAGATGGACAACAAGATTTCAGTTGTTTCATCCGAAACGTTTATCAAAATATTATACAAAATTGAGCACCTTGGTAACTAAACTTAAAGTATATATAATAAGTACTCCTGTTTTAACATACATGCAACCAACATGTACAATACACGCAAACCAACGTGTACTAAACTCAAATAGCATACGTCCGCTTTATAGTTCAGGCTAGGGTCTCTATACCTGGAACGGACGGGGATGTCAAGTCCTATGGATCCATATACAACTATTTGTCGCCCACCGGTTCTTATAACCGGCAGCTACTAGTTACCAAAGCCAAGGGATTTTCGGTTCGAACTCAGTGTAGAATTTAGTATGTACTTGTGTCCATTGCGTTTAAAATAAAGTGCATGTATTCTCAGCTCAAAAATATAGATTGCAAAAGCATTTAGTAAAAAGGTATCAAATGAACTCACAATACGATATTTTGTAGTAAAAATATGCATACGACGGAACTGAACAATGCAAGGTTGGCCTCGGATTCACGAACCTATATCATTTGTATATATATTAACATACGTAATTGTAATCGAACAAATATATATGTTGTTATTAGTGATATATTTGTTATTTTAGTGATTTATGTGTTCCCTTTAATAACTTAAATATATTTATTTTATGTAACTTAAATAATTAATTAATACTTATTATAAAAATAATAATAGAGTTATGTTATATGTATTAGATATATTTTTATGTAACTAATATTTATTTCGTAAAATAATACTGATAATAATAAATGAAAAGTTGTACTATCTTTATAATAATAATAATATCAGTAATTATAATAATAATAAGAATAATTATAATAATCATTTAAAATTTTTTAATGATAATAATAATAATATTAAGTTAAAAGTTTTAATATCTTTATAATGATAATAATAACAATAATTACAATTGTAATAATCATTTTAAAATTAATAATAATAATAATAATAATAATAATAATAATAATAATAATAATAATAATAATAATAATAATAATAATAATAATAATAATAATAATAATAATAATAATAATAATAATAATAATAATAATAAGAAAACTACCTTAGAGTAACAAGCTTAAAAAAAAATAAACGCCACTGCCCGGGTTCGAACCCAGAACCTCTCGTTTAACGACCACTCAAACAAACCATCAGACCATTTGCTTGTTTCTGTTTTAAACACGCTAAACTATTTAATATTCTGTACGAATCTGTATATCTTCTATTCTCATCAACTTAAACATAAACGTCCTTCATCAACAATTTATTATTAATCAAACCATCATCATAATAACCATTATCATCATCATCACTTAATCATAACATCATCGTTCATCTTCTTCTTCGTTCATAAATGGGTCTCTGGGATAGTTTTTAGTGGTGTTTCAACGAAGGTGATGATGAATAGTAGTGGGTGTTCAAAAATGGTGATTTTTGGTGATGGTTTTTATAGTGATGAGGTGGTGGTTGTCTTGGGTCTGGTTCGACAGTAAAACAGAAACAAAGCAGTAGCGAGTAGTATAATGATTAATGGATGTTTGTTTTGATGGTGAGGGTATCGATAGTTTTGAAGTTGTGGTGGGTTTGATGATCGAACATCGTAGCATAGTAGCTTACAAGGGTGGTGGCGGTTGAGAGCAGCCGAAAATGGTGGTGATTGCATGATGGTGGTGGCGGCTCTCAGTGGTGGTGGTGATCTCGTGGTGTGGGTGTGAGGTTGAAGGAGTGGATGATGAATGTATAATATGCATATGTAAGTATATATAAATATATGATATAAGATTCCTATTATGATAGAACCAAAAACAGTGAATTAAAATTCATTCACGGGAGTAAATAATTCATTCTCTGCACAAGAAAGTACCAATCAAGTTGAGTGATAGACAGTGATATATGCTATATGTTAAAATGATAAACAGTAATCTCAAAATTATAATTCAATAATGATAAGTAAATTTAACTTTGAAAACAGTAAAGCAGCCTAATTCTTGGATTATATTACCGACAGTTTTTACGGACTAATATATCGTACTCCTTTGTTTACTCAGTGGCGAATAAAAGTGTTCAAAAAATCTCATATTTTTAAATTAACTATATTTATTTATTTTAGTCATTATGGTATAAAATTCGATCATTAACTATTTAAAATTATTAAAAAAAATTAACTCACTGTCCACGCCCGATCCCAGGTAAAATATAAAAAAAATTTAAAACTTAACAAATAGTTTCTAAATACATATTGAATAAGCTTATAAATCATATAACTCATTTTCGAATCACCGTTTATTTTTAAATCATATAAGTTTGAATTTAACTTGTTTAAATAACCATCGAATGATAAACGAGTGCTTCTATCATTTATAAAATAAATTCGAAACTATATTTATATATTTAATATACCTTATTTATATATATAGATATGTTTTAATTAATAATTACAATAATATCCTATTTTCATTTTATTTTACATAATTAATTCTAATAACAATAACATATAATATTTCAAATTATATATCCAATTATTATTTATATATATATATATATATACACACACACACACACACACATAACTATATACAAATAGTGGTTCATGAATCGTCGAAACTAGTCGAAGGGTAATTGAATATATGAACAGAGTTCAAAATTTTTGAGATTCAACTTTACAGATTTTGCTTATCGTGTCGGAAACATTAATTATACAAAGATTAAGTTTAAATTTGGTCGCAAATTTTCGAGTCGTCACACCTAACATGCTTTGGATTATAAAAGTCTTTCCTTTGATAGGTGGTGTATCTCACCTTGGAGAAACCATAAGTTGACCCATATTTTCTTTATGGCTATATATTTTGGAAACCCTAATGTGATTTTTCGCTATGGTTTGAAGGCTTATTTTGATTCTATATACCCCGATATAGGGATTCGTTTATTATAAAAAGCTTCGAATATGCAACTTAAAGAGGCATGTTATGTTTATGGTTTAATCATGTTTGCCCTTCACCAAACACAGAAAAAGAACGTCGGATTACAAATTCTTAATCGAACATTTCCACTGGTAACGGATTTGGTGGTTGAGGTGAGAACTAAGGTTTTTGATTTGTTACGACGCTGTTGGGTATTATGTAACCCCCATCCTTTTGACGACATCGCAACGTGCTGCACTATCAAGGGCCACAACGGTTATTTTCCACTTGACCTGGGATGGGAAATAATATTGGTTAAACCGAAATGCATGTCTTATTTTTGGTCCTATGAGTTGCATGTTTTTACTGAATGATTTGAGTTTAACCAGATTTGTCTCAGCAGCTACTATACTTTACAACTTGTACAATAGTTATCGTGTGCTATGTTGTATGTAAAATAGTGGTATTGTATGATTGTAAAATATTGTACCAAAAGTTTAAGCGTGAAGTATTAATGTATTTAGTTTTTCATGATAGAATTGTAGTAGTTAATTTATGTATTAGCTATTAAGTATGAACTTTAACGGATAGGTAATACCCGAATTACAATTATAAAATGCTAATATGAAGAAAAGGCTTTTATAATAATAAGTTCATATTATGCTACAAAATACTATTGACTACTCCTAATATTCTATATGATTAACTTAACTCTTTTGGCTATTTTTGAAGGAAATGGCACCGACTACCAGACAAAACTGGAACATGAGCAAGGAAGAATTCCGTACTTTTCTTGCTGCGCATATAGCCGCAGTGCAGGCTGCATTGCACAACAACAACAATCACTCAGGGTCTAGTAGTGGAACTAACTCCACAGGTAGGATGCTCCTACAAGGCTTTCACTGCCTGTAAACCCCTCGAGTTCGATGGAACCGAAGGACCAGTCGGACTGAAACGGTGAATCGAGAAGGTCAAATATGTGATTGTAATAAGCAATTGTGCTAAAGAGGATAGGGTGAAATAGGTCACGCATACTTTCACAGGTACTGCATTAACATGGTGGAACACCTATCTCGAGCAGGTGGGACAAGATACTGCTTATGCACTACCGTGGTCAACATTTAAACACATGTTGAATGAGCAGTACCATCCCAGGAATGAGGTCAATAATCTCAAGACAGAGCTTAGATAACTACGAACGCAAGGAAAAGATATCACCACATATGAGCGACGATTCATAGAGTTGTCTCAATTGTGTCCAGGTATGTTTGAGGATGAAGAAGAACAGATTGACGCGTTTGTGAAGGGGCTGCCAGTGAGAATTCAGGAGAATGTAAATGCATCCGCACCTACCTTCATGCAGAACGCAAATAGAATGGCTCACAAACTCATGGGCCAGATTGAGGGAAGATTTAAAGGGCAGGCGGTCGAGGAGGTAAAGATTAAAGAAGGCAAGAGGAAATGGGAAGAAAATGGTGACAAGGGTCACCAATACAACAACAACAATCGTAGCATTTATCGTAACAACAATTGCAACAACAACAGTCCCAACAACAACTACAACAACCGTCTCAACAACAACTACAACAACCATCCCGACAACAATAACAACCACAACAACAACAATCCCAACAATAACAACAACAACAACAATGACAACAAGAGGCAGAAAATCCCATGTCAAAGGTGTGAAGGATACCATCCGACTGGGTTGTGTACGACATCATGTACCAAGTGTAATAGAAATGGTCATGGTTCGACGAGGTGTGATGTTTACGGACCAATGGCTAAATGAACAAATAATGCCGCCATTATTTGTTTTTGGATGCGGAAAACCGGGCCATTACAAGAGTGCGTGCCCAATCTAAGGGAATAATAACGGGCAAGGCCGTGGAAGAGCCTTCAACGTCAACGCAACAGAAGCACAGGAAGACCCGGAGCTTGTTACGGGTACGTTTCTTATTGACGATAAACTTGCTTATGTTTTATTTGATTCGGGAGCGGATATACGCTATATGAGTGTCAATTAATGCCTTTGGATAATAAGTGTTTACTCGAATTAGCAAACGATAAACTAGTTAAAGCCGATAAAATATGCCGGGACCGAAAAATTAAACTGGTTGGCGAAACTTTTGAAATTAATTTGATACCAGTAGAATTAGGGAGTTTTGATGTAATAATTGGCATGGACTGGTTGATTAAAGAAAGAGCAGAGGTCATTTGTTACAAAAATACAATTCGCATTCTGCGCGAAAAGGGAAGACCCTTAATGGTGTACGGGGAAAAGGGTAATGCGAAGTTAATTCTTATTACTATCTTGAAGGCGCAAAAGCTAATAAGAAAAGGGTGATATGCCATTTTAGCGCAAGTCGAGAAAGTCAAACCCGAAGAAAAGAACATCAATGATGTTCCCGTCGCAAAAGAATTTCCCGATGTATTTTTGAAAGAATTACCAGGACTACCTCCACACCGATCCGTCGAATTTCAAATAGATCTTGTACCAGGAGCTGCACCGATAGCTCGTGCTCCTTACAGACTTGCACCCAACGAAATGAAGGAATTACAAAGTCAATTACAAGAACTATTGGAGCGTGGTTTCATTCGACCAAGCACATCACCGTGGGGAGCTCATGTTTTGTTTGTTAAAAAGAAGGATGGTACGTTCAGGTTGTGTATCGACTACCGAGAGTTGAACAAGCTTACCATCAAGAACCGTTATCCACTACCAAGAATCAATGATTTATTTGATCAACTACAAGGTTCTTCTGTTTATTCGAAGATTGATTTACGTTCCCGGTATCATCAAATACGGGTGAAGGAGGATGATATCCCAAAGACTGCTTTTAGAACGTGTTACGGTCATTATGAGTTTATGGTTATGTCATTTGGATTGACTAACGCACTAGCTATGTTCATGGACCTCATGAACCGAGTGTGTGGACCATATCTTGACAAGTTTATCATTGTTTTCATCGATGACATACTTATTTACTCTAAGAATGACCAAGAGCACGAAGAACATTTGAGAATGGTGCTAGAATTGTTGAGGAAGGAAGAACTGTACGCTAAGTTTTCTAAGTGTGCATTTTGGTTGGAAGAAGTGCAATTCCTTATCATATAGTGAGCAAAGAAGGCATTCAGGTTGATCCCGCAAAGATTGAAACCATTGAAAAGTGGGAAACCCCGAAAACTCCTATGCACATACGTCAATTCTTAGGATTGGCTGGTTACTACAGAAGATTCATCCAAGATTTTTCCAGAGTAGCAAAACCCCTGACTGTATTAACACATAAAGGGAAGAAATTTGACTGGAAGGTTGAGCAAGAGAATGCGTTTCAATTATTGAAGAAAAAGTTAACTACAACACCTATATTGTCATTACCTGAAGGGAATGATGATTTTGTGATTTATTGTGACGCTTCAAAGCAAGGTCTCGGTTGTATGTTAATGCAATGTACGAAGGTGATTGCTTATGCGCCTAGACGATTGAAGATTCACGAGCAAAATTACACGACTCACGATTTAGAATTGGGCGCTGTTGTTTTTGCATTAAATGTAGTGACCCGAACTTTTCCATGTTTATATATATATTAAATGAAATTTTTATTTACATGATTAAGTTTTTCCAACATGTTAAGCAATCAAACTTGTTAAGACTTGATTAATTGAAATAGGTTTCATATAGACAATTGACCACCCAAGTTGACCGGTGATTCACGAATGTTAAAACTTGTAAAAACTATATGATGACATATATATGGATATATATATAGTTAACATGATATTATGATAAGTAAACATATCATTAAGTATATTAACAATGAACTACATATGTAAAAGCAAGACTACTAACTTAATGATTTTGAAACGAGACATATATGTAACGATTATCATTGTAACGACATTTAATGTATATATATATCATATTAAGAGATATTCATACATCATATTATCATGATAATATATTATAAACATTGGGTTAACAACATTTAACAATATCGTTAACCTAAAGGTTTCAAAACAACACTTACATGTAACGACTAACGATGACTTAACGACTCAGTTAAAATGTATATACATGTAGTGTTTTAATATGTATTCATAAACTTTTGAAAGACTTCAAGACACTTATCAAAATACTTCTACTTAACAAAAATGCTTACAATTACATCCTCGTTCAGTTTCATCAACAATTCTACTCGTATGCACCCGTATTCGTACTCGTACAATACACAGGTTTTAGATGTATGTACTATTGGTATATACACTATAATTATCAGCTATTAGCAGCCCATATGAGTCACCTAACACATGTGGGAACCATCATTTGGCAACTAGCATGAAATATCTCATAAAATTACAAAAATATGAGTAATCATTCATGACTTATTTAAATGAAAACAAAATTACATATCCTTTATATCTAATCCATACACCAATGACCAAAAACACCTACAAACACTTTCATTCTTCAATTTTCTTCATCTAATTAATCTCTCTCAAGTTCTATCTTCAAGTTCTAAGTGTTCTTCATAAATTCTACAAGTTCTAGTTTCATAAAATCAAGAATACTTCCAAGTTTGCTAGCTTACTTTCACTCTTGTAGAGTGATCATCCAACCTCAAGAAATCTTTCTTATTTACAGTAAGATATTTTTCTAATACAAGGTAATACTCATATTCAAACTTTGATTCAATTTCTATAACTATAACAATCTTATTTCGAGTGGAAATCTTACTTGAACTTGTTTTTCGTGTCATGATTCTGCTTCAAGAACTTTCAAGCCATCCAAGGATCCTTTGAAGCTAGATCCATTTTTCTCATTTCTAGTAGCTTTATCCAGAAAACTTGAGATAGTAATGATGTTCATAACATCATTCGATTCATACATATAAAGCTATCTTATTCGAATGTTTAAACTTGTAATCACTAGAACATAGTTTAGTTAATTCTAAACTTGTTCGCAAATAAAAGTTATTCCTTCTAACTTGACTTTTAAAATCAACTAAACCCATGTTCTATATCTATATGATATGCTAACTTAATGATTTAAAACCTGGAAACACGAAGAACACTGTAAAACCGGACATACGCTGTCGTAGTAACACCGCGGGCTGTTTTGGGTTAGTTAATTAAAAACTATGATAAACTTTGATTTAAAAGTTGTTATTCTGGGAAAATGATTTTTCTTATGAACATGAAACTATACCCAAAAATCATGGTTAAACTCAAAGTGGAAGTATGTTTTCTAAAATGGTCATCTAGACGTCGTTCTTTCGACTGAAATGACTACCTTTACAAAAACGACTTGTAACTTATATTTCTGACTATAAACATATACTTTTTCTATTTAGATTCATAAAATAGAGTTCAATATGAAAGCATAGAAATTTGATTCACTCAAAACGGATTTAAAATGAAGAAGTTATGGGTAAAACAAGATTGGATAATTTTTCTTGTTGTAGCAACGTGAAAATTGGTAACAAATCTATATTAATCATATCCTAGCTAACTTATATTGTATTATACATGTATTCTAATATATTATGTAATCTTGGGATACCATAGACACGTATGCAAATGTTTTGACATATCATATCGACCCATGTGTATATATTATTTGGAACAACCATAGACACTCTATATGCAGTAATGGGGGAGTTAGCTATACATGGTTGAGGTTGATTCCAAAAATATATATACTTTGGGTTGTGATCTAGCCTGAGACGTGTATACACTGGGTTGTGGATTGATTCAAGATAATATATATCAATTTTTTATGTACATCTAACATTGGACAACTAGTTGTAGGTTACTAACGAGGACAGCTGACTTAATAAACTTAAAACATCAAAATGTATTAAAAGTGTTGTAAATATATTTTGAATATACTTTGATATATATGTACATATTTGTTATAGGTTCGTGAATCGACCAGTGGCCAAGTCTTACTTCTCGATGAAGTAAAAATCTGTGAAAGTGAGTTATAGTCCCACTTTTAAAATCTAATATTTTTGGGATGAGAATACATGCAGGTTTTATAAATGATTTACAAAATAGACACAAGTACGTGAAACTACATTCTATGGTTGAATTATCTAAATCGAATATGCCCCTTTTTATTAAGTCTGGTAATCTAAGAATTAGGGAACAGACACCCTAATTGATGTGAATCCTAAAGATAGATCTATTGGGCCTAACAAACCCCATTCAAAGTACCGGATGCTTTAGTACTTCGAAATTTATATCATATTCGAAGGGTGTCCCGGAATGATGGGGATATTCTTATATATGCATCTTGTTAATGTCGGTTACCAGGTGTTCACCATATGAATGATTTTTATCTCTATGTATGGGATGCGTATTGAAATATGAAATCTTGTGGTCTATTGTTACGATTTGATATATATATATATATATATATATATATATATATATATATATATATATATATATATATATATATATATATATATATATATAGGTTAAACCTATAACTCACCAACATTTTTGTTGACGTTTAAAGCATGTTTATTCTCAGGTGAATACTAAGAGCTTCCGCTGTTGCATACTAAAATAAGGACAAGATTTGGAGTCCATGTTTGTATGATATTGTGTAAAAACTGCATTCAAGAAACATATGTCGATGTAATATATTTCTATTGTAAACCATTATGTAATGGTCGTGTGTAAACAGTATATTTTAGATTATCATTATTTGATAATCTACGTAATGCTTTTGAAACCTTTATTGATAAAATAAAAGTTATGGTTGTTTTAAAAATAAATGCAGTCTTTGAAAAACGTCTCATATAGAGGTCAAAACCTCACAACGAAATCAATTAATATGTAATGTTTATAATCAATATGAACGGGACATTTCAGTTGGTATCCGAGCGTTGGTCTTAGAGAACCAGAATTTTGCATTAGTGTGTCTTATCGAGTTTGTTAGGATGCATTAGTGAGTCTGGACTTCGACCGTGTTTACTTGAAAAATGATTGCTTAACAAATTTTGTTGGAAACTATATATTTTTAACATGTGAATATTATGTGATATATTAATCTCTTAACATGTTTGATATTATGTGATAAATGTCTACCTCTAGAACAAGTCCCATTGACTCACCTAATAACAATGAAGAGTCAAATGTAAATTAGAATGATTCGTGGACTGATTCACAAGTTACCGAAGAGGAACCGGAAGAAGAGTCGGAACCGAAAGAAGAATCGGAACCGGAAGAAGAATCGGAACCGAAAGAAGAAATAGAACCAGTGGGGGAAATAATAAAATGGTTAAGTAGAAGAAAATCCTCAACCAACCGACCAAAGTTAATTATGGTCAATGGTGTTTCCGCCAAGGAAGCAAATTATTGGGAGGATTACTAATTCTCCGATGAATCGTATCCCGACAAGGATTCCGATGATGTTATAGAAATTACCCCAACACAATTTAATAAGGCAAAAGAGAACAATAAGGGAAAGGGCATAAAAATAGAGAAATTTGATTCCAAACCCGATGAACTTTATATGTATCGTCAACACCCGTATTTCTTAAGTTGTGACAATAACCCGGGAACCTCTAAACCACCAGGTTTTTCTAAACCAATGTGGAAAACGACGGCTCGTATTAGGGGAACATCATATATCCCTAGAAAATTGACAAAACGAACCAAAACCGAAGAAGAAGAAACGAGCGAGTCGGAATAAGATAGTTGTATTCGTGTGGTGTAATATATGTAATATAGTGTGCTTATGCTTTATGATATATGTAAAAATTGCTTGTATTAATAAGTATTTTTTTATGAATCTAACTCTTGTCTATTTTACAGTTTAAAAACACAAAATGGATAGACAACCCAATATTTTAAGAGACCTACCCGGAGACATGATTGATGAAATCTTGTCTAGAGTCGGTCACAATTCCTCGGCACAACTATTTAAGGCGAGATCAGTTTGTAAGACATTCGAAGAACTTTCCAAGAATGCCTTGGTTTATAAAAGGCTTTCGTTCGAAAGATGGGGGATATCACATTGGGAAATCCATAAGTTACGATGTGTTTACTTTGACGCATATATTGAGGGGAACCCAAATGCTATTTTACACAACGGGTTAAGAAATCATTTTGACTCAATATATCCGAATATAGGACTTCGTGATTTAGAAAAAGCGGCTAACATGCAACATAAAGAAGCATGTTATGCTTACAGGTTAGTAATGTCCGCTTCTCACCAAAGTGAGAACAAGAACATCGGGCTACAACTATTAAACAAAACGTTCCCACAAGTGACGGAGTCGGTAATTGGGGTAAGAAATGAGGTTTTTAGATTGTTACGGGACTGTTGGACATTACGTAACCCTCATCCCTTTGACGACGTTACAACACGCTGTCTTATCAACGGCCATAACGGTTATGTTCCACAAGACCAAGGATGGGAAGTAGTCCTAGTAAAACCAGAATGCATGACTTGTTTCTGGACATATGAATTACGTGTCTTTATTGCCTTTACTGAACGACTTGTGTACTAGATAGAATTATCTTCACAACTATCTTGTATCAAAGTTATTGTGTGCAATATTTCATGCTATATGTAAAATAAGCGGTATTGTAAGTTTGTAAAACATTGTGTAAAAGTTTGAACGCGAAATATTATTATAATCAGTTTTTCATATAGAATTGTAGTAGTTGAATTGTATATTAGCTACTAAGTATGAACTTAACGGGTAGGTACTACCCGAATTTAAACTTATAAAACGCTAATATGAAGAAAAAGCTTTTATAAATGAGTTCATATTATGCTACGAGATACTATTGACTACTCTTAATATTCTGTATGATTAACTTGTTTCATCTGACTATTTGAAGGAAATGGCACCGACTACTCGACAAACCATGAATATGAGCGAAGAGGAATTTCGTACCTTTCTTGCTGCAAACATAGCCGCAGTACAGGCTGCGCTACATACCAACAATAACTCCGAATCTAGCAATGCAGCTAACGGCGCAAGAAATCGTGTAGGATGCACCTACAAAGAATTCACTACCTGCAAACCTTTGGAATTTGATGGAACCGAAGGACCAATCGGATTGAAACGGTGGACCGAGAAGGTCGAATCGGTGTTTGCCATAAGTAAGTGTACTGAAGAGGACAAAGTGAAGTACGCTACGCATACCTTCACAGGTACTGCGTTAACATGGTGGAATACCTATCTAGAGCAAGTGGGACAAGATGATGCTTACGCACTACCGTGGTCAGCATTCAAGCACTTGATGAATGAGAAGTACCGTCCCAGAACCGAGGTCAATAAGCTCAAGACAGAACTTAGAGGGTTACGAACCCAAGGATTTGATATTACCACATACGAAAGACGATTCACAGAATTGATCCTATTGTGTCCGAGAGCGTTCGAAGATGAGGAAGAGAAGATCGACGTGTTTGTGAAAGGATTACCGGAAAGAATCCAAGAAGATATAAGTTCACACGAGCCCGCCTCCATACAACAGGCATGTAGAATGGCTCACAAACTAGTGAACCAGATTGAGGAAAGAATTAAAGAACAGGCGGCTGAAGAGGCCAATGTGAAGCAAGTCAAAAGAAAGTGGGAGGAAAACGGTGATAAGAATCACCAATACAACAACAACAGCAATTACAACAATAATCGCAACAACTATCCCAACAATCGCAACATCAATCGCAACTACAACAAACGTCTCAACAACAATAACAACAACAACAACAGCAACTACAACAATCATCCCAACAACAATAACAACTGCAACAACAACAACAATCAGAAGCAGCTATGCCAAAGGTGTGAAAAGTATCACTCGGAGTTCTGCACCAAATTTTGCAACAAGTGTAAAAGAAATGGTCATAGCGCGGCAAAGTGTGAGGTCTACGGACCAGGGGTTAACAGAACGAAAGGAAAAAATGGTGTCGGAACGAGTAATGGCGGAGCAAGTAGTGTCGGAGCAAGTTATGCCAATGTAGTTTGTTATAAATGTGGAAAACCGGGCCACATTATTAGAAATTGCCCGAACCAGGAGAACACGAATGGACAAGGCCGCGGAAGAGTTTTCAATATTAATGCGGTAGAGGCACATGAAGACCCGGAGCTTGTTACGGGTACGTTTCTTATTGACAATAAATCTGCTTACGTTTTATTTGATTCGGGTGCGGATAGAAGCTATATGAGTAGAGATTTTTGTGCTAAATTAAGTTGTCCATTGATGCCGTTGGATAGTAAATTTTTACTCGAATTAGCTAACGGTAAATTAATTTCAGCAGATTATATATGCCGGAATCGAGAAATTAAACTGGGTAGCGAAATATTTAAGATTGATTTGATACCAGTAGAGTTAGGGAGTTTTGATGTAATAGTTGGCATGGACTGGCTGAAGAAGGTGAAAGCAGAGATCGTATGTTATAAAAATGCAATTCGCATTGTACAAGAAGAAGGAGAACCCTTAATGGTGTACGGAGAAAAGGGCAACACGAAGCTACATCTTATTAGTAATTTGAAGGCACAAAAACTAATAAGAAAAGGTTGCTATGCTGTTCTAGCACACATCGAGAAAGTATAAACTGAAGAAAAGAGCATCAATGATGTTCTCATCGCAAAAGAATTTCCCGATGTATTTTCGAAAGAATTACCGGGACTACCTCCACATCGATCTGTTGAATTTCAAATAGATCTTGTACCAGGAGCTGCACCAATAGCTCGTGCTCCTTATAGACTCGTACCCAGCGAGATGAAAGAACTGTAATGCCAACTGCAAGAACTATTAGAACGTGGTTTCATTCGACCAAGCACATCACTATGAGGAGCTCCTGTTTTGTTTGTCAAGAAGAAGGATGGTACATTTAGGTTGTGTGTTGACTACAGAGAGTTGAACAAACTTACCATCAAAAAACGTTATCCACTGCCGAGAATTGACGACTTATTTCATCAACTACAAGGCTCGTCGGTTTATTCGAAGATCGATTTACGTTCTGGATATCATCAAATGCGAGTAAAGGAGGATAATATTCCAAAAACTACTTTTAGGACGCGTTATGGTCATTACGAGTTTATGGTTATGCCGTTTGGATTGACTAACGCACCAGCTGTGTTCATGGACCTTATGAACTGAGTGTGTGGGCCATATCTTGACAAGTTTGTCATTGTTTTCATCGATGACATACTTATTTACTCAAAGAATGATCAAGAGCACGAAGAACATTTGAGAAAAGTGCTAGAAGTATTGAGGAAAGAAAAACTGTACGCTAAGTTTTCAAAGTGTGCATTTTGGTTGGAATAAGTTCAATTCCTCGGTCACATAGTGAACAAAGAAGGTATCCAGGTGGACCCGGCAAAGATCGAAACCGTTGAAAAGTGGGAAACCCCAAAAACTCCGAAGCATATACGTCAATTTTTAGGATTGGCTGGTTACTACATAAGATTCATCCAAGATTTCTCCAAAATTGCAAAACCCTTGACTGCATTAACGCATAAAGGGAAGAAATTTGAATGGAATCAACCTCAACCCTGTATAGCTAACTCCCACATTACTGCATATAGAGTGTCTATGGTTGTTCCAAATAATATATACACATGGGTCGATATGATATGTCAAAACATTTGCATACGTGTCTATGGTATCTCAAGATTACATAATATATTAGAATACATGTATAATACAGTATAAGTTAGCTAGAATATGATTAATATAGATTTGTTACCAATTTTCACGTTGCTACAACAAGAAAAATTATCCAATCTTGTTTTACCCATAACTTCTTCATTTTAAATCCGTTTTGAGTGAATCAAATTGCTATGGTTTCATATTGAACTCTATTTTATGAATCTAAACAGAAAAAGTATAGGTTTATAGTCGGAAATATAAGTTACAAGTCGTTTTTGTAAAGGTAGTCATTTCAGTCGAAAGAACGACGTCTAGATGACCATTTTAGAAAACATACTTCCACTTTGAGTTTAACCATGATTTTTGGATATATTTTCATGTTCATAAGAAAAATTATTTTCCCAGAAGAACAACTTTTAAATCAAAGTTTATCATAGGTTTTAATTAACTAACCCAAAACAGCCCGCGGTGTTACTACGACGGCGTATGTCCGGTTTTACAGTGTTCTTCGTGTTTCCAGGTTTTAAATCATTAAGTTAGCATATCATATAGATATAGAACATGTGTTTAGTTGATTTTAAAAGTCAATTTAGAAGGACCAACTTTTGTTTGCGAACAAGTTTAGAATTAACTAAACTATGTTCTAGTGATTACAAGTTTAAACCTTCGAATAAGATAGCTTTATATGTATGAATCGAATGATGTTATGAACATCATTACTACCTCAAGTTTTCTGGATAAAGCTACTAGAAATGAGAAAAATGGATCTAGCTTCAAAGGATCCTTGGATGGCTTGAAAGTTCTTGAAGCAGAATCATGACACGAAAAACAAGTTCAAGTAAGATTTCCACTCGAAATAAGATTGTTATAGTTATAGAAATTGAATCAAATTTTGAATATGAGTATTACCTTGTATTAGAAAGATATATTACTTTAAATAAGAAAGATTTCTTGAGGTTGGATGATCACTCTAAATGATTGGAAGTAAGCTAGCAAACTTGGAAGTATTCTTGATTTTATGAAACTAGAACTTGTAGAATTTATGAAGAACACTTAGAACTTGAAGATAGAACTTGAGAGAGATTAAGTAGATGAAGAAAATTGAAGAATGAAAGTGTTTGTAGGTGTTTTTGGTCATTGGTGTATGGATTAGATATAAAGGATATGTAATTTTGTTTTCATGTAAATAAGTCATGAATGATTACTCATATTTTTGTAATTTTATGAGATATTTCATGCTAGTTGCCAAATGATGGTTCCCACATGTGTTAGGTGACTCAAATGGGCTGCTAAGAGCTAATAATTGGAGTGTATATACCAATAGTACATACATCTAAAAGTTGTGTATTGTACGAGTACGAATACGGGTGCATACGAGTAGAATTGTTGATGAAACTGAACGAGGATGTAATTGTAAGCATTTTTGTTAAGTAGAAGTATTTTGATAAGTGTATTGAAGTCTTTAAAAAGTGTATGAATACATATTAAAACACTACATGTATATACATTTTAACTGAGTCGTTAAGTCATCGTTAGTCGTTACATGTAAGTGTTGTTTTGAAACCTTTAGGTTAACGATCTTGTTAAATGTTGTTAACCCAATGTTTATAATATCAAATGAGATTTTAAATTATTATATTATCATGATAATATGATGTACGAATATCTCTTAATATGATATATATACATTAAATGTCGTTACAACGATAATCGTTACATATATGTCTCGTTTCAAAATCATTAAGTTAGTAGTCTTGCTTTTACATATGTAGTTCATTGTTAATATACTTAATGATATGTTTACTTATCATAATATCATGTTAACTATATATATATATATATATATATATATATATATATATATATATATATATATATATATATATATATATATATATATATATCTATAGATATGTCATCATATAGTTTTACAAGTTTTAACGTTCGTGAATCACCAGTCAACTTGGGTGGTCAATTGTCTATATGAAACCTATTTCAATTAATCAAGTCTTAACAAGTTTGATTGCTTAACATGTTGGAAATACTTAATAATGTAAATAAAAATTTCATTTAATATATATATAAACATGGAAAAGTTTGGGTCACTACAGTACCTACCCGTTAAATAAATTTCGTCCCGAAATTTTAAGCAGTTGGAGGTGTTGACGTATCTTCTGGAAATAAATGCGGGTATTTCTTCTTCATCTGATCTTATCATTCCCAGGTGAACTCGGGCCCTCTACAAGCATTCCATCGAACCTTAACAATTGGTATCTTGTTTTTCTTAAGTCTTTTAACCTCACGATCCATTATTTCGACGGGTTCTTCGATGAATTGAAGTTTTTCGTTGATTTGGATTTCATCTAACGGAATAGTGAGATCTTCTTTAGTAAAACATTTCTTCAAATTCGAGACGTGGAAAGTGTTATGTACAGCCGCGAGTTGTTGAGGTAACTCAAGTCGGTAAGCTACTGGTCCGACACGATCAATAATCTTGAATGGTCCAATATACCTTTGATTTAATTTCCCTCATTTACCAAATCGAACAACACCTTTCCAAGGTGAAACCTTAAGCATGACCATCTCTCCAATTTCAAATTCTATATCTTTTCTTTTAATGTCGGCGTAGCTCTTTTATCGACTTTGGGCGGTTTTCAACCGTTGTTGAATTTGGATGATCTTCTCGGTAGTTTCTTGTATTATCTCCGGACCCGTAATCTGTCTATTCCCCACTTCACTCTAACAAATCGGAGACCTGCACTTTCTACCATAAAGTGCTTCAAATGGCGCAATCTCAATGCTTGAATGAGAGCTGTTGTTGTAGGAAAATTCTGCTAACCGTAGATGTCGATCCCAACTGTTTCCGAAATCAATAACTCATGCTCGTAGCATGTCTTCAAGAGTTTGTATCGTCCTTTCACTCTGCCCATCAGTTTGTGGATGATATGCAGTACTCATGTCTGGACGAGTTCCTAATGCTTGCTGTAATGTCTACCAGAATCTTGAAATAAATCTGCCATCCCTATCAGAGATAATAAAGATTGGTATTCCATGTCTGGAGATGACTTCCTTCAAATACAGTCTTACTAACTTCTCCATCTTGTCATCTTATCTTATTGGCAGGAAGTGTGCTGATTTGGTGAGACGATCAACTATTACACAAATAGTATCAAAACCACTTGCAGTCCTTGGGAATTTAGTGATGAAATCCATGCTAATGTTTTCCCATTTCCATTTCGGGATTTCGGGTTGTTGAAGTAGACCTGATGGTTTCTGATGCTCCGCTTTGACCTTAGACAACGTCAAACATTCTCCTACGTATTTAGCAACATCGGCTTTCATACCCGGCCACCAAAAATGTTTCTTGAGATCCTTGTACATCTTCCCCGTTCCAGGATGTATTGAGTATCTGGTTTTATGAGCTTCTCTAAGTACCATTTCTCTCATATCTCCAAATTTTGGTACCCAAATCCTTTCAGCCCTATACCGGGTTCCGTCTTCCCGAATATTAAGATGCTTCTCCGATCCTTTGGGTATTTCATCCTTTAAATTTCCCTCTTTTAAAACTCCTTGTTGCGCCTCCTTTATTTGAGTAGTAAGGTTATTGTGAATCATTATATTCATAGATTTTACTCGAATGGGTTCTCTGTCCTTCCTGCTCAAGGCGTCGGCTACCACATTTGCCTTTCCCGGGTGGTAACGAATCTCAAAGTCGTAATCATTTAACAATTCAATCCACCTACGCTGCCTCATATTCAGTTGTTTCTGATTAAATATGTGTTGAAGACTTTTGTGGTCGGTATATATAATACTTTTGACCCCATATAAGTAGTGCCTCCAAGTCTTTAATGCAAAAACAACCGCACCTAATTCCAAATCATGCGTCGTATAATTTTGTTCGTGAATCTTCAATTGTCTAGGCGCATAAGCAATCACCTTCGTTCGTTGCATTAATACACAACCGAGACCTTGCTTTGATGCGTCACAATAAATCACAAAATCATCATTCCCTTCAGGCAATGACAATATAGGTGCCGTAGTTAGCTTTTTCTTCAATAACTGAAACGCTTTCTCTTGTTCATCCTTCCATTCAAATTTCTTCCCTTGCGTTAATGCAGTCAAGGGTTTTGCTATTCTGGAAAAGTCTTGGATGAACCTTCTGTAGTAACCAGCTAGTCCTAAAAACTGGCGTATGTGTTTCGGAGTTTTCGAGATTTCCTACTTTTCAACAGTTTCTATCTTTGCCGGTTCTACCTTAATACCTTCTTTGTTCACTATGTGACCGAGGAATTGAACTTCTTCCAACCAAAATGCACACTTTGAAAATTTAGCGTACAATTCTTTCTTCCTCAATACTTCTAACACCTTTCTCAAATGTTCACCGTGTTCTTGGTAATTCTTTGAGTAAATAAGTATGTCATCAATGAAAACAATGACACACTTGTCAAGGTATGGTCCACACACTCGGTTCATAAGGTCCATGAACACAGCTGGTGCATTAGTTAAACCAAACGGCATGTCCATAAACTCGTAATGACCGTAACGTGTTCTGAAAGCAGTCTTTGGAATATCATCTTCTTTCACCCGCATTTGATGATACCCGGAACGTAAGTCAATCTTTGAATAAACAGACGAGCCTTGTAGTTGATCAAATAAGTCGTCGATTCTCGGTAGTGGGTAGTGGTTCTTGATGGTAAGTTTGTTCAACTCTCGGTAGTTGATACACAACCTGAATGTACCATCTTTCTTCTTGACAAACAAAACAGGAGCTCCCCACGGTGATGTGCTTGGTCGAATGAGACCACGCTCTAAAATTTCTTGTAACTGGCTATGCAGTTCTTTCATCTCGCTGGGTGCGAGTCTGTAAGGAGCACGAGCTATTGGTGCAGCTCCTGGTACAAGATCTATTTGAAATTCAACGGATCGACGTGGGGGTAATCCCGGTAATTCTTTCGAAAATACATCGGGAAATTCTTTTGCGACGGGAACATCATTGATGCTCTTTTCTTCAGTTTGTACTTTCTCGGCATGTGCTAGAACAGAATAGCAACCTTTTCTTATTAGTTTTTGTGCCTTCAAATTACTAATAAGATGTAGCTTCGTGTTGCCCTTTTCTCCGTACACCATTAACGGTTTTCCTTTTTCTCGTATAATGCGAATTGCATTTTTGTAACAAACGATCTCTGCTTTCACTTCTTTCAACCAGTCGATACCGATTATCACATCAAAACACCCTAACTTTACTGGTATCAAGTCAATCTTAAATGTTTCACTAACCAGTTTAATTTCTCGATTCCGACATATATTATCTGCTGAAATTAATTTACCATTTGCTAATTCGAGTAAAAATTTACTATCCAAAGGCGTTAATGGACAACTTAATTTAGCACAAAAATCTCTACTCATATAGCTTCTATCCGCACCCTAATCAAATAAAACGTAAGTAGATTTATTGTCAATAAGAAACGTACCCGTAATAAGCTCCGGGTCATCCTGTGCCTCTGCCACATTAATATTGAAAACTCTTCCGCGGCCTTGTCCATTCATGTTCTCCTGGTTCGGGCAATTTCTAATAATGTGGCCCGGTTTTCCACATTTATAACAAACTACATTGGCATAACTTGCTCCGACACTACTTGCTCCGCCATTACTCGTTCCGACACTATTTGTTACTTTCGTTCTGTTAACCCCTGGTCCGTAGACCTCACACTTCACCACGCTATGACCATTTCTTTTACACTTGTTGCAAAATTTGGTGCAGAACCCCGAGTGATACTTTTCACACCTTTGGCATAGCTGCTTCTGATTGTTGTTGTTGTTGTTGTTGTTGCGGTTGTTATTGTTGTTGGGATGATTGTTGTAGTTGCTGTTGCTGCTGTTGTTGTTATTGTTGTTGGGCCGTTTGTTGTAGTTGCAATTGATGTTGCGATTGTTGGGATAGTTGTTGCGATTATTGTTGTAATTTCTGTTGTTGTTGTATTGGTGATTCTTATCACCGTTTTCCTCCCACTTTATTTTAACTTGCTTCACATTGGCCTCTTCAGCCGCCTGTTCTTTAATTCTTTCCTCAATCTGGTTCACTAGTTTGTGATCCATTCTACATGCCTGTTGTATAGAGGTGGGCTCGTGTGAACTTATATCTTCTTGGATTCTTTCCGGTAATCCTTTCACAAACGCGTAGATCTTCTCTTCATCATCTTCGAATGCTCCCGGACACAATAGGCACAATTCTGTGAATCGTCTTTCGTACGTGGTAATATCAAATCCTTGGGTTCGTAACCCTCTAAGTTCTATCTTAAGCTTATTGACCTCAGTTCTGGGACGGTACTTCTCGTTCATCAAGTGCTTGAATGCTGACCACGGTAGTGCGTAAGCATCATCTTGTCCCACTTGATCTAGATATGTATTCCACCATGTTAACGCAGAACCTGTGAAGGTATGCGTAGCGTACTTCACTTTTTCCTCTTCAGTACACTTACTTATGGCAAACACCGATTCGACCTTCTCGGTCCACCGTTTTAATCTGATCGGTCCTTTGGTTCCATCAAATTCCAAAGGTTTGCAGGCAGTGAATTCTTTGTAGGTGCATCCTACATGACTTCCTGTACTGCTAGATCCAAGGTTATTGTTGGTATGTAGCGCGACCTGTACTGCGGCTATGTTTGAAGCAAGAAAGGCACGAAATTCCTCTTCACTCATATTCAAGGTGTGTCGAGTAGTCGGTGCCATTTCCTTCAAAATAGTCAAATGAAACGAGTTAATCATATAGAATATCAAGAGTAGTCAATAGTATTTCGTAGCGTAATATGAACTTGTTTATAAAAGCTCTTTCTTCATATTAGCATTTTATACTCTTTAATTCGGGTAGTACCTACCCGTTAAGTTCATACTTAGTAGCTAACATACCATTTCAACTACTACAATTCTATATGAAAAACTAATCACAAAAAAATATATATCATATTCAAACCTTTATACAATAACTTGCAAACTTACAATACCGCTATTTTACATATAGCATGAAATATAGCACATAAAACTTTGATACAAAGTAGTTGCAAAGATAATTCTAGTTAATAAATAAGGCGTTCAGCAAAGGCAATAAAGACACGTAATTCATACGTCCAGAAATAAGTCATGCATTCTGGTTTTACTAATACCACTTCCCATCCTTGGTCTTGTGGAACGTAACCGTTGTGACCGATAGTATGACAACGTGTTGTAACGTCGTCAAAAGGACGAACGTTACGTAATGACCAACAGTCTCGTAATAACCTAAAAACCTCATTTCTTACCCTAATTACCGACTCCGTCACTTGTGGGAACGTTTTGTTTAATAGTTGTAGCCCGATGTTCTTTTTCTCACTTTGGTGAGAAGCGAACATTACTAACCCGTAAGCATAACATGCTTCTTTATGTTGCATGTTAGCCGCTTTTTCTAAATCTTGAAGTCCTATATTCGGATACATTGAGTCAAAATAATTTCTTAACCCGTTGCGTAAAATAGCATTTGGGTTCCCCGCAATATATGCGTCAAAGTAAACACATCGTAACTTATGGGTTTCCCAATGTGATATCCCCCATCTTTCAAACGAAAGCCTTTTATAAACCAAGGCATTCTTGGAACGTTCTTCGAATGTCTTACAAACTGATTTTTCCATAAATAGTTGTGCCGAGGAATTCTGACCGACTCTAGATAAGATTTCATCAATCATGTCTCCGGGTAAGTATTCTAAAATATTGGGTTGTCTATCCATTTTGTGTTTTTATACTGTAAAATAGACAAGAGTTAGATTCATAAAAGATACTTATTAATACAAGCAATTTTTACATATATCGTAAAGCATAAGCACACTATATTACATATATTACACCGCACAAATACAACTATCTTATTCCGACTCAATCGTTTCTTCTTTTTCGAAATTGATTCTTTTTGCTAAGTTTTTAGGGATATATGATGTTCCCCTAATACGAGCCGTCGTTTTCCACATTGGTTTAGAAAAACCTGGTGGTTTAGAGGTTCCCGGGTTATTGTCACAACTTAAGTACTAAAGCATCCGGTACTTTGGATGGGGTTTGTTAGGCCCAATAGATCTATATTTAGGATTCGCGTCAATTAGGGTGTCTGTTCCCTAATTCTTAGATTACCAGACTTAATAAAAAGGGGCATATTCGATTTTGATAATTCAACCATAGAATGTAGTTTCACGTACTTGTGTCTATTTTGTAAATCATTTATAAAACCTGCATGTATTCTCATCCCAAAAATATTAGATTTTAAAAGTGGGACTATAACTCACTTTCACAGATTTTTACTTCGTCGGGAAGTAAGACTTGGTCACTGGTTGATTCACGAACCTATAACAATATATACATATATATCAAAGTATGTTCAAAATATATTTACAATACTTTTAATACATTTTGATGTTTTAAGTTTATTAAGTCAGCTGTCCTCGTTAGTAACCTACAACTAGTTGTCCACAGTTAGATGTACAGAAATAAATCGATAAATATTATCTTGAATCAATCCACGACCCAATGTATACACGTCTCAGGCAAGATAACAACTCAAAGTATATATATTTTTGGAATCAACCTCAACCCTGTATAGCTAACTCCCACATTACTGCATATAGAGTGTCTATGGTTGTTCCAAATAATATATACACATTGGTCGATATGATATGTCAAAACATTTGCATACGTGTCTATGGTATCCCAAGATTACATAATATATTAGAATACATGTATAATACAATATAAGTTAGCTAGGATATGATTAATATAGATTTGTTACCAATTTTCACGTTGCTACAACAAGAAAAATTATCCAATCTTGTTTTACCCATAACTTCTTCATTTTAAATCCGTTTTGAGTGAATCAAATTGCTATGGTTTCATATTGAACTCTATTTTATGAATCTAAACAGAAAAAGTATAGGTTTATAGTCGGAAATATAAGTTACAAGTCATTTTTGTAAAGGTAGTCATTTCAGTCGAAAGAACGACGTCTAGATGACCATTTTAGAAAACATACTTCCACTTTGAGTTTAACCATGATTTTTGGATATAGTTTCATGTTCATAAGAAAAATCATTTTCCCAGAAGAACAACTTTTAAATCAAATTTTATCATAGGTTTTAATTAACTAACCCAAAACAGCCCGCGGTGTTACTACGACGGCGTAAATCCGGTTTTACGGTGTTTTTCGTGTTTCCAGGTTTTAAATCATTAAGTTAGCATATCATATAGATATAGAACATGTGTTTAGTTGATTTTAAAAGTCAAGTTAGAAGGATTAACTTTTGTTTGCGAACAAGTTTAGAATTAACTAAACTATGTTCTAGTGATTACAAGTTTAAACCTTCGAATAAGATAGCTTTATATGTATGAATCGAATGATGTTATGAACATCATTACTACCTCAAGTTTTCTGGATAAAGCTACTGGAAATGAGAAAAAATAGATCTAGCTTCAAAGGATCCTTGGATGGCTTGAAAGTTCTTGAAGCAGAATCATGACACGAAAACAGTTCAAGTAAGATTTTAACTCGAAATAAGATTGTTATAGTTATAGAAATTGAATCAAAGTTTGAATATGAGTATTACCTTGTATTAGAAAGATATTTTACTATAAATAAGAAATATTTCTTGAGGTTGGATGATCACTCCACAAGATTTGAATTAAGCTAGCAAACTTGAAAGTATTCTTGATTTTATGAAACTAGAACTTGTAGAATTTATGAAGAACACTTAGAACTTGAAGATAGAACTTGAGAGAGATCAATTAGATGAATAAAATTGAAGAATGAAAGTGTTTGTAGGTGTTTTTGGTCATTGGTGTATGGATTAGATATAAAGGATATGTAATTTTGTTTTCATGTAAATAAGTCATGAATGATTACTCATATTTTTGTAATTTTATGAGATATTTCATGCTAGTTGCCAAATGATGGTTCCCAAATGTGTTAGGTGACTCACATGAGCTGCTAAGAGCTGATCATTGGAGTGTATATACCAATAGTACATACATCTAAAAGCTGTGTATTGTACGAGTACGAATACGGGTGCATACGAGTAGAATTGTTGATGAAACTGAACGAGGATGTAATTGTAAGCATTTTTGTTAAGTAGAAGTATTTTGATAAGTGTCTTGAAGTCTTTAAAAAATGTATGAATACATATTAAAACACTACATGTATATACATTTTAACTGAGTCGTTAAGTCATCGTTAGTCATTACATGTAAGTGTTGTTTTGAAACCTTTAGGTTAACGATCTTGTTAAATGTTGTTAACCCAATGTTTATAATGTCAAATGAGATTTTAAATTATTATATTATCATGATATTATGATGTACGAATATCTCTTAATATGATATATATATATACATTAAATGTCGTTACAACGATAATCGTTACATATATGTCTCGTTTCAAAATCATTAAGTTAGTAGTCTTGTTTTTAAATATGTAGTTCATTATTAATATACTTAATGATATATTTACTTATCATAATATCATGTTAACTATATATATAACCATATATATGTCATCATATAGTTTTTACAAGTTTTAACGTTCGTGAATCACCGGTCAACTTGGGTGGTCAATTGTCTATATGAAACCTATTTCAATTAATCAAGTCTTAACAAGTTTGATTGCTTAACATGTTGGAAACACTTAATCATGTAAATAACAATTTCATTTAATATATATATATATATAAACATGGAAAAGTTCGGGTCACTACATTAGGGAACAGACACCCTAATTGACGCGAATCCTAAAGATAGATCTGTTGGGCCTAACAAACCCCATCCAAAGTACCGGATGCTTTAGTACTTTGAAATTTATATCATATCCGAAGGGTGTCTCGGAATGATGGGGATATTCTTATATATGCATCTTGTTAATGTCGGTTACCAGGTGTTCACCATATGAATGATTTTTATCTCTATGTATGGGATGCGTATTGAAATATGAAATCTTGTGGTCTATTGTTACGATTTGATATATATATATAGGTTAAACCTATAACTCACCAACATTTTTGTTGACGTTTAAAGCATGTTTATTCTCAGGTGAATACTAAGAGCTTCCGCTGTTGCATACTAAAATAAGGACAAGATTTGGAGTCCATGTTTGTATGATATTGTGTAAAAACTGCATTCAAGAAACATATGTCGATGTAATATATTTTTATTGTAAACCATTATGTAATGGTCGTGTGTAAACAGTATATTTTATATTATCATTATTTGATAATCTACGTAATGCTTTTGAAACCTTTATTGATAAAATAAAAGTTATGGTTGTTTTAAAAATGAATGCAGTCTTTGAAAAACGTCTCATATAGAGGTCAAAACCTCACAACGAAATCAATTAATATGGAATGTTTATAATCAATATGAACGGGACATTTCATTAAAAATGTGGAGGCACTATTTATATGGGGTCAAATGTATCATATATACCGACCAAAAAAGTCTCCAACATATATTTGATCAAAAGAAACTGAACATAAGGCAGCGTAGGTGATGTCGTGCGAGGTGTATATAAAATAGCTTATATTTTTACAGGAAAAACTATTAAATACGATACAATTTTACACAAGATATTTATTTATTCATAGAATGAATATACTTAAACCTTGCTACAACACTTATAGGCAGTGTACCTAATCGTACAGTAGTGTAGTTTTTAGTAAGTCCGGTTCGTTCCACAGGGAATCTTTTAATCAAAGCTTAACGCTATATTAGTTTACTTTTATAAAAATACAAATATATATATAAGTAATATTATTATTATAAAGGGGGTTTTTACCGTTTAATGACCGGTTTGTCGATTTTAAAACTTTAGTCGCAGTTAAAACCAAATGTAAAATATTAAAAATAAATACAAGACTTAAATTAAAGCGTAAAGTAAATAATAATAATAAAATTGCGAATAATAAAAGTGCGATAAAATAAACTTGCGATAATTAAAAAGTACGATAATTAAAAGTGCAATTAAATACAATAACAATAAAAATGCGATAATTAGAAGTGCAATTAAATATAAAATAAAGGAAATTAAATATGAAATAAAAGAATTATGCTTATTTAAACTTCCGTAATCATGATGTTTGACGTGTTGATTTTAGTTTTATGCCCATGGGTTAATTGTCCTTTGTCCTGGATTATTTAATATGTCCGTCTGGTTTTTGTCCATAATAGTCCATCAGTCATAAATATAAAGTGCGAGTGTCCTCGTCAAATTATCCTTATACCCGAAGTTAAATATTCCAACTAATTGGGGACTTAAACTGTAACAAGATTTTAATACTTTGTTTAATAATTACACCAGGATGTCAACTGAGTGTAACCCAAGGTTTTAATATTTTGTTATCAATTATACCAAGTGTCCTTGTACATAATTTCACCCCTGTTTTAATTATTCTAGTGGCTATTAATCCATTCCCGTGTCCGGTTAAATGAACGATTATTCGTACATATAAATACCCCACCCATCGTGTCCGATCGAGTGTATATGGTAATTTATAGGGACGCCCAATTGTAAATCTTTATATTAACATTAACAAACTATCATTTAATTAAACAAATATAAAGCCCATTAATAGCCCATAGTCTAATTTCCACAAGTGTCATTCTTTTGTCCAAACCCCAATTATGGTACAAAACCCAATTACCCAATTTTAGTAATTAGCCCAACATCATGATTACTTCGGATTAAATAAGCATAATAATAACTTAGCTACGAGACATTAATATAAAAAGGTTGAACATAACTTACAATGATTAAAAATAGCGTAGCGTTACACGGACAGAATTTCGACTTACACCCTTACAACATTCGCTAACATACCCTTATTATTAGGATTAAAATTAAAATTAAAATTAAAATTAAAATATAAATATAAATATTTACGTATATATTGAGAGAGAGATAGATATTAGATGATGAAAATGATCAGAATTCGGTTGGCTTTATAAGGAGTTTCAAACTTTGGGGCTCCGCGACTCGCGGCATTTTTTGCCTTCAAACTCCGCGAGTCGCGGAGTTTGAAATTACAGCTCACAAACTTTGGAGTCTTTCTTGCCGACGGATTTTTATTATTTATTATAATATATAAATAATTATAAGAATTATTTAAATATTATATTATATTTATGTGCATAGTTGACTTGTAATTTTTAGTCCGTTGCGTCGAGCGTTGAGAGTTGACTCTGGTCCCGGTTCCGGATTTTCGAACGTCCTTGCGTACAATTTAATATCTTGTACTTTGCGTTTTGAATCTTGTACTCTTGTAATTTTGAGACGTTTCTTATCAATAATTGGAACCTCTTTGATTATCTTTTGTACTTTTGAGCTTTTTGGTCGTTTGCGTCTTCAATTTGTCGAATCTGTCTTTTGTCTTCACCTTTTATTATTTAAACGAATATCACTTGTAAATAGAACAATTGCAACTAAAAGCTTGTCTTTCTTGAGGAATAATGCTATGAAATATATGTTCGTTTTTAGCATTATCAAATATTCCCACACTTAAGCGTTGCTTGTCCTCAAGCAATATCGTCTTGAAATACTAGAATCACTTCTTTATTCTTCACACTTTGTACATCAGTGATTTCTATACGGCGGTATAAACAATGGTAGTAACGATATGGTTTACAGTCCCACATGACTATAAAAATTTAGATCCATTAAGGAAATTGGATCTTTATGAAAACATTTGATCTTTTGAAAATTAAATCTAGTTTTTACCCTAGATAAGTTTTCCGGAATAACCCTTTACCGGTGTTTGCAAATTATTTTTGTGGGCTTGGTGGGTTTCAGATTTGAAAATTTTAGCTCAAAACTTATGGTTTTGTGTCACCCACTTGCTAACCTTGTATTTGGAAAGCAACACGTTCAGTTTACTTGTCCCGTATATTACCTTTCGGTAAACTACCGTCCGGTTGTAAAGGAAAGCGTTGAACAAGCAACTGTTAAGGCAATGTCCCCTGACATGCTTTTAATTATGGTCTATAACGTGTCGGACGCAATTACTATCCTTGGTAGGAGCAATAGTAAAGCTCACCCTTATAATTTTTCGGTCTGGCACAAGGTCCTGTCTTTGACCACTATGCAACCACCGTTCTTACGGTTGATACCCGATTTAGTTCAGGTGACCTAATGAATTCCAGGTGAATTCCTAGGATTTTACGTTCAATGGTAATGAACGCATTGAAAATAGGGTTTTCAGAAAATAAATCGGTTTGTAATTTTGATCAAAATATTTTCCCGTTCAAGCTCGAGTTTAGATATCATTGAATTCCATGAGTTTGTAATTCTCAATCTTTAAGGTCAATCTCAAGGATTGAGTAATGTCAGGCTTAAAAGCTAATTTTTGATCTTTTAAGGAGATTATCCTTTCTGGGGATCTGATTCATTAGTCTTATCTAGCTAATTTGCATGGTGCCCCCCCATTGTACGAGATAAATCCTTCTCATGGTTAGGATAAATCTGACCACTTGGCGACCCTGTTTGATGCTTAGGTCCGTGGATTTTCTGCTGATTTTAGTGATGACTTTTCTAGATTTTTCGTCAACCTACAGCTGGTCTGGACGACAACTTCATGACCTAAATCAAGAAGCGCGTTTCTTTTTCGGAAGACTTTACTTCCTTTTAATGATGGAATTGATTCATCGTGTAGATCCATCTCTTCTTTTCTTTCATCGGGTAAAACAGTTTAGTTTAGTCCAAAGCAAACGTATTTTCAGTTATTTGTACAAAAATATGTGACATATGTTTAAGATAACTTGGTAAATTTTCCCACACTTGGCTTTTATTTTCCTTTTTATCGTCCTCTATTCCATTTTAAATGAATTTTAACATTTTGGTTTGTTTCTCAATTTATGTTCTTTCCGAGGTAACAATAATTTCGGTGTTAAAACCTAGTTTTATCGTTCATAAATATGTATAAACATGATTTTGAGTTCATTTAATTGAAAATTTTTTAAAAATTTTACTAGAATTGGGTAGTCAGTATATAAGACTAGGGATGTTCTTTATTATCAGAGAGCACTAGATTCTAATACAACTACTGCTTTACTAGTATTTTTAATGGTAACCAAGTGTTTAAGATAAAAATTATAAAATCCGAAAGAATTTAACCCCTTCCCACACTTAAGATCTTGCAATGCCCTCATTTGCAAGAAATCAGTAACAATTTAAATTATTGAGGGTGATTTGTGTGAAAATGATTAAATTTTACCAAAGTTTCCAAATATATTGGCGTTTGTTTGCTGAATGATAAATGGTGCACATCATTTGTTCATTCCGTCTTGTTGTTATTTCACATATATTTTGCATCTTGTCGTCAAAATTAGTTGCTTTTGCTGAACTTAATGCCAGTCTTTGAAAATGCGTTGTTTTACCCTGTTGTGTACATAAGATAAACTGCAAACATATATACATATTTTTGAAGTTTGGTATATTACCCCACATTCAAAAATTATTAAAATCTAAGAATAAAAGTTAGAAAATTATAAAAACTATTACAATATTAACATAAGTATTAAACGTATCAACATTACAAATTACAAAATAAATAAAACTAAGTAGACTAGGGATGATATTGATACCAATAGGGGTTCCAAGCATAACCATAGGTGCTATAAAATGCTTCGGCAGGGTTATACGTAGGATACGGTGGTTGCATCTCTATAGACCAGGGAGGGAATATGGGTTTTGGCGTAGGAATATAGTTTCTACCTATATGTTGGCAATGAGCTATGATTTGGTTTTGATGAACTTGCCAATCTTCAAATGCTCTCTGTCTAGCATTTTCGTACTCCTGTGAAGCTATAAACCTTTGCATTTCTTGCATTTCATTTCCCCCTCCTACATTACCTTGCTGTTGGTTTCTCTTAACCTGTGGATGTCTACCATGGTATTGTACTGCGGCGTTATTTCGCCTCTTCAAAACTTTCGCACCATGGTATACATTTAAAGCTATAGTATCGCGGGGTTCTGGTTCTTCGACTAATAATCCCCCCGACTTATATCCACACCGAGATATTCAGCAATCAAAGTAATAAAAATACCACCTCCTATTATGCTATGCGGTCTCATCCCCCTAACCATAGCTGATAAATAATAACCCACACAATAAGGTATACTTACAGCGCTTTGTGGGTCTCGAATACACATATGGTAAAACAAATCCTGTTCATTTACCTTTTCCTTGTTCTTACCTCTTTGTGTAATCGAATTAGCTAAAAACCTATGAATCATTCTTAATTCAGCTCTATCTATATCCAAATAAGAGTAATTTCCCCCTTTGAATCGGTGATGGCTTGTCATTTGACTCCATACACCGTGTGTATCAAAATTTTCATCTATTTTTCTACCATTTAGTATCAACCCTCTACAATCGGCAGATGCTAACTCCTCAGGCGTATATATACGTAAAGCCTGAGCCATGTCTAGTAAAGACATGTGGCGCATCGAACCTCCTAACAAAAATCTAATAAAAGATCGATCGGTTAAACTAGCTACCCGATCATTTAATTCTATACTACACAACAATTCTTCACACCATACTTTATATACAGGTCTATGCATGGTGAATAAACGTACCCAGTCATTAAAAGTAGAATTACCATACCTCTGTGCAAGTAATTTCCTAATTGGCCCGGCCAATTCTACAGCTTCTAATGGTCCCCATTCTATGACCCTCGGTACCTCAACAACTTTAGAATGAAGAGTATGCAAACCCCTTTGGTATTTTGGATAATCTATCCAAAGTCTGTCAAATCTCAGGTTCGGATGCAAATCTTTCAAGTGCATATCAGAAAATGTCATGACTGGATGAGGTATATCTTGCTTGTAGTAGTTATCCACCTCCTGTTGTTCCGCATTCTCAGCAGGAGCATTGCGAGCTTGGGATGAAGATTCACCCCTTTCAGTCTGCAAAACACATCAAACACAATTTTTGTGCATCCAAATATGCATTAGTGTCAGCAAAATCATCAATCAAAATAATTACAATGACATGATTAATTTATATCAAATTTAAGCTCATTTTCCCATTTTTATCAAATCTACACTTTTTCAAATAAGCATATACGAAAATTGTCACGACCCTACTTTTTCCGTTATCTTTTTCCGTTAATTATTTAACGACCGTTAACTGTTAGTGTGCCACGTCATTTCCATGACCTATATTATTATTTTTGTAATAATATATATATAATAATTATTATGTGTTATGTGGATATATGTATTCATATTTTAAATTATACGTTTCTACGTTCCGCGGATTTCCATCCGGCGAATCTTTTCGGTTTTTAAACCAACGGTCGAGCTTTCTGGATTTTTAAATCCTAAATATTTTAAATATGATATTTTAAGGTCATATTATTATTAGGTGTATTTATATTTATTTTTCGTCGCGCGTTCGTTATCTTTCCGGATTTTTAATCGCGTAAGTGCGTTTTCGCGTTTCGGGCTTCGTTCGGGATTTCGTGTTGGGATTTAACAAGTTCATATACTCTTAAAACCATTTATGATTATAAGAAAAACGGAAGCGTGTAATTACCAATTTAAACTTGTTAATCTTTAAACCAATTTAAAGTTATACCCCATGGATCAAGTTGTGAAATAATACTTACAAACTAACAAGAAAGGATAGAGATTATACCTCCTCAAAACTAGTTTGAGGGCTGTTTAGAAGGCTTAAGATGATGATGGAGATGATAGAACAATACACCAAACCACTCTTGAGTTAGTTAAACCTTTATCACCTTGAAGCCTAGCTTGAAACCCACTTTTCTACCCTTGTTAAAACCGAACAGCAGCAGCAGTGTTTTGAGCTGAATGTTTGATGATGTTGAAGAGTTTATAGCTTCTAACTTGAAGCCTCAAGTGTAGCATACCCCAAGCTTTCAATCACCAACACCCTCTATTAATTTGGTTAGGATTTAGACACTTGAAAGACCAAGATAAACAAGCTAATCCCTCTCCTTCTCTCCCAAAAATTTCGGCAGCAGCTCTATGGGAGAGAATTAGAGTTTGTTTTTCAAACTTGCATGTATCAAAAAGCTAGTCAATAACTTGGTATATGTGTGTCACATGCTCCTAAGGAATTGTGTTACTAAAATAACATAAAAACAAGCATGGGTGGTGATTTGGTCTTCCCCAAAACCGTCCACTATGGGGAATTATTAAAAAAAATTAATTCCTTTTTAAAACAAGACAAAACCCATGCATATTATTTAGTTACTTGTACATTTATAAACCAATTTATAAATATAACACAACATAATTATTTAAACCTATAAATAATTGATATCCTTAATATTTATAAATTATCCAAATAATTTATCTCAAGTGATAACATTTTAGAAATCTGATTTTCTAAAATCCAAGTGTCACGTATTTGTTTAATGAACCAATCGTTAAAATCAAATACGTTTAAGGTGTCGGTAAGCTTGTTATTGGGTATGACCCGACTTGGATCAAAACATATTATCCACATTGATTTAATATGTCTCTCGGGCATACGAAATACCTTCAATCTCCCACTTGCACGAGAAACATAAGAAATTAATGCAAGTGATGGATACAGCCTAACACACTGTCCATCACCACTAATATGTTATGACTTTGTGCCATTCAATAACATCATCCCTTTCGAGCTCCCTACTCGAACTGATATATGTAGGTGAATCTTTCATTATATCCTTTCGTCCTAGATGTCATGTTAAATCCAAGAGATATAGATTGATCACTCTCTTATAGATTTAACTTTATCAGGCCTTAGACATCTGACTCTCAACGAATAAGAGGGACAAATTCCATCTTGACTACATACGTCCTAGACACTACACCTTGTATCACACCTGAAGCCTCCCTTATGAGCTATCTTTTCAGAATAGCGAAGGAAAGAATCAAGGTACGATATTCAGTGAATATCTGAACCCAATATGTATCTCAGGTCAGAGGATACAGTGATATTCTCCTTTACTCAAGATTACATGTGATCAACCACAAAGGCTCCATACAGTAAATCTTGAGAGCGGGTCTTCCAATATTTGTATCCCACAAATATCTATGAACCTTGGTAGCAGCCTTGCCCCACATTCAACCTGAATGTATACCAATCCAAGTTCATAATAGTCTAAACCTCACACTTGCTCCCACAAATGTGATCAACTACGGAATTTAGAATAATTACTTATTCATGGATAAAATATGCAAAATAGGAACATGACTCAAATAAATAAACACCATAGTTATTTTAATGAGTTTGAACCACTTCGTTCCGTTGCAATACTTAAAACAGATCATGACCAATCACTAGAATATCGAAGCCCTAATGCACAAACATGTCCTTCATGTTTTGCTCCATGCAAGAGCTTCGTGAGTGGATCCGCTATGTTAAGATCTGTGTGAACTTTGCGAATACATATCTTTCCCTTTTCAACTTCATCCCTTATGTAGTTGAATCTCCGCTCAAAGTGACGGGTCTTTTGGTGAGCACGAGGTTCCTTGATTTGAACAATCATACCTTCGTTTTCACAAGAGATCTCAAGAGTGTCCTGAATGGTAGGGACCACTCCTAAGTCGTCGATGAATTTTTCATCCTTGCAGCTTCCTTAGCTGCCAATGAGGCGGCGATGTACTCTGATTTTGTAGTGAATAAAGCAACAACATTCTATTTTTAACTCTTCCAAGGGACCGCACCTTTAGTTTGGAAGCTCGCGTCCACGTAACCTTTTACAGCGAGTTCCTCCTCACCAGACCCGTGTATATGAAACATATCCTTAGTCCTTCTAAGGTATTTCAATATACTTTTAACCGCAGTCCCATGACTATTTCCCGGGTTATTCTGGTATCTACTTGTCATGCTAAGAGCGCATGACACATCCGTTCTAGTGCATATCATCGCATATATGATTGACCCGAATAGAAGACGCATATGTGACATTTTTATGCTTTTTAGTTCATCTTTTGTGGTGGGGTACTAAGATGAACTGGGAAGCGTTCCTCTTTGAAAAGGTACCAAACCTTTCTTAGCGTTTTCCTTCTTGAACCTTTTCAAGCCTTTTTGATGTATGCACTTTGATTCAAACCTATCAATTTCTTGGATCTATCCCTGTAGATCCTAATCCCCAAAATGTATTTTGCATCTCCAATATCCTTAATGGAGAAGCAACTACTTAGCCAAGTCTTAACTCCTTGCATTTGCGGAATATCATTTCCAAAAATAATATACCATCCACATATAGTACAAGGAATATGATAGAGCTCCCACTAGCTTTCTTGTATACACAGGCTTCATCTCCATTTTTAATGAAGCCAAATTTCTTGGCTTCCTCATTAAAACGATGATTCCACATTCTAGAAGCTTGTTTCAGTCCGTAGATTGACTTCCTTAGTTTACATACTTTGTCAGGATGTTTTGGATCAACAAAGCCTTCAGGCTGAACCATATAGACATCTTTCTCAAGATATCCATTTAGGAAAGCGGTTTTGACATCCATTTGCCATATCTCATAATCATAATGTGCAGCAATGGCAAATAATATCCTGATAGACTTTAGCATTACTACAGGTGAAAAAGTTTCATCATAATCAACCCCTTGAGTTTGAGTGAAACCTTTTGCTACAAGTCTAGCTTTGTATGTATCTAAGTTTCCATGTATGTCGGTTTTCTTCTTGAAAATCCATTTACAATCAGCTAACTTGGAGCTAGTAGGTTGTATAACCAATTCCCAAACTTGGTTGTCATACATGGATTGCATTTCAGCTTTCATGGCTTCCTGCCATTTATCTTTATCAATCCGTGATAAAGCATCTTGGTAGTTTGTCGGTTCATCCAAATCAACCGTATAGTAACCATCTATGAGATACCCATATCTCTCAGGAGGGTTACTAATTCTACCAGATCTACGAATGTTTTGTATACCTTGATCACCCATGTGATCATTCTCAACATTTTCATGTTGAGTGCTAGTGTCAACCAATTGTGTATTATCTACTTGATCTTGAACCTCTTCAAGATCTATCTTCCTTTCACTATTTCCTTCCAGGAGGAACTTAGTTTCAAGGAATTCAGCCTTCCGAGCAACAAATATATTCTGCTCGGATGGATCATAGAAATAATATCCCATATCATCCTTGGGATATCCTATGAAGATACACTTTTTGGATCGAGCATTCAACTTATTAGGGACGTAACGCTTAGGATAAGCTTCACATCCCCATACCTTTAAGTATGATAGAGATGGAGGTTTTCCAAACTACATCTCATGAGGTGTTCGCTCCACTTTCTTGGTTGGGGCCATGTTTAAAATACGAGCCGCGGAGCATAGACAATAACCCCAAAATGATAGAGGTAACGAGCTTCTTGCCATCATAGATCGAACCATATCCATTAGGGTTCGGTTTCTCCTTTCGGACACTCCATTAAGCTGAGGTGTTCCGGGTGGAGTAAGTTTTGAGATAATCCCACAACTCCTAAGATGATTTTGGAAAGCATCGCTTAGGTATTCACCTCCTCTATCGGTACGAAGTACCTTAATTGTCTTGTTGAGTTGATTTTGTACTTCGTTTTGATATTCTTTGAATGTTTCAAAAGTTTCATCCTTGTGTCTTAATAAGTAGACATATCCGAAACGACTGAAGTCATCAATGAAAGTGACGAAGTATCTTTCACCATTCCTAGTCATGGACTTAAAGGGTCCACATACATCCGAATGTATTAATCCCAATAAGTCCTTAGCCCTTTCATAGGTCCCTTTAAAAGGTGCTTTAGTCATTTTGCCTTGTAAACAGGATTCACATACATCAAATGAGTCTAATTCATTTGATTTCAAAAGTCCATTCTTTTGAAGTGTATGTATTCGATTCTTGTTTATGTGTCCAAGGCGACAATGCCATAAGTAGGAATCACTCAAATCCATTTTGAGCTTCTTGGTGCTTGTTTGGTATATTGAGCTATCGAATGATGTGTTATCATGAACCAATTCATAAATACCATTCAAAGGCGAAGCCTTAAAATAGAACATATCATTCAAAAAGACATGGATATCATCATCAATAAAATTAAGGTTAAAACCACAATGTCTTAAACGGGAAATAGAAATAATGTTTCGTGTTAAATCAGGTGCATACAAAACATTTTTCAATATAAGCTCCAAACCACTTGGCAGCTTTAAAACAAAGTCTCCTTGAGCTTTTGCGTGCACCTTTGCACCATTTCCCATGTAGAGACTTGTTGTTCCCGCATTTAGTTTACTTCTTATGAACCCTTGCAATGAATTGCAAAAATGAGTTCACATCCTGCATCTAATACCCATGTATTAGAAGAAGTAATACTAAGCTCAACGTATATCATGTATACATTACCTGAGGTTTGCCCTGCATCCCTCTTTTCATTCAACTCCTTTAGGTAGACCGGGCAGTTGCATTTTCCAGTGACCTATCACACCGCAACCAAAGCACGGATCTTCCTTGGGGTTTGCTTGTCTGGCACCCTTTTGCCATTTAGTGTTGTTGGTTGGGGTAACCATCTTCCCTTTTCCTTTGCCCTTATAGGTGGGTCCTTTCTTCTTAGCCACCTTTGGCTTAGAAGAGGATTCATCCTTGGATCCACCTTCTCTGATCATGAGCATGGGTGAAGCCTCTTTACCCATGCTTGATTCATCCGTCCTTAGCATGACATGTAGTTCGTCAATGCTCTTATCCCAATCATTCATGCTGTAATTCAACACGCATGTGTCAAACCTATTTGACAAAGAGTTGAGGATAAGGTCCGTGGTTAATTCATTAGACACGGGACTTGTTGAGACGGTGTAATCGATCAATAAGGCTTTTCATCTTTAGTACATTAGATGAAATGGATTGGGAGTTATTTTCTTTTCCGAGGATGGACCTCAATGATAGGTTATTAAAGTTGATTGGCGCGTTTGGAATGTTGTTGTTATTGGCGGCCATCTACAAAATTTAACAAAGTTCATTTAAGTATTGATTTTAATTTAACATTCAATATCCTTTTAATCCAATTGATATATTAAATTTTAGAATCCAACGGTAAACCAAATTTCGGTTAGGTGACCTTTATCCCGTTATTTGATTTAGCTAGGTAGTCATTATATGACAATTGCAATCCTTTTGCAACTTCTAATGTATGGGATCATGCAATCCTTTTGCATGGCATATTTATCCCATCAACGCCTATTTGTTCCTCATGCTTCGGTGACCCTAAGTTCATGATTCCCAAATCAAGTCGTCCTACTTGCATAAACGTGTAAATTTAACATACAAGCGGTTAGGTGACCTTTATCCCACAAGCATGCGAAATTTACCTTAATCATATTAGTTTGCTCATAATGGTTAGGTGACCTTTATCCCATCATGAGTTCCCTAATATGCCTAAGTGTCACACAAAAGGATGGCGTTAAACTTGTTGCCTTGTTTGTAAAAGGGATTTTAAGTTTTCGTTAATTCTAGTTTCAGAAAACTTTTATGCCATTTAGTGTTGTTGTCCTTTTCTTGTTCTTAATAACCATTTATTAAAGTCTTTAGTTGCCTTTTCAATTTAACCATTTAAATTTCCGTTTTGCATGTCGTTAATACGTCTAATTTAACCGATTAAATAGTCGTTTTGCTTGTTGTTATCTAGTAATTAATTGTATCATCCAAATCACACAAACATAATAAACATACAAGCAACCACACATGCAAAATAAGTATGTTCACAATCTAGCCATTTTGGTAGACATTTGTTTAGCCGAAAACAAATGTCACCGGGTAAGGGTTAATCATACAAAGTAGGAGATTTCAAATCTCCCACTTATTCTTGCATCCATATGCTCCTTGTGTTCTTCAAGTCTTCATCATCTTGTATCTTCATTTTTACAAAATATATATCCTAATACATTTTGTCTAAAAAAATGAAATTACAACCTAATCTATTTTACATACCAAATATAAAATAAATTACATAACCAAATGAATTATTACATGCCAAATGAATAAATATTATTACAAACCAATTGAATAAATATCAATCAACCATGCATGCAACCAAACACAAGGTCAAGGCTAAGATTGTGAACATCATCAACATAAGTGATAGGCAATACAGAATCACAAGTGATTGGAAACACAGAATCACAAGTGATCTGCAACACAGAATCACAAGTGATTGGCAATACAGAATCACAAGTGATCGGCAACACAGAATCACAAGTGATTGGCAGTGCAGAATCACAAGTGATCGGCAACACAGAATCACAAGTGATTGGCAGTACAGAATCACAAGTGATTGGCAGTACAGAATGCAGAATCACAAGTGATTTTGGCCAAAATGACAACCACCCAAAACCGAAAATTTTACATTCTACTTCATGCATGTTCATAGAATGCAAAATTATAGTGGGTTTAATAACCATCTCGAAGCATATTTCAACAACTTCGGCTCTAGATACCATTGTTGGGATTTAACAAGTTCATATACTCTTAAAACCATTTATGATTATAAGAAAAACGGAAGCGTGTAATTACCAATTTAAACTTGTTAATCTTTAAACCAATTTAAAGTTATACCCCATGGATCAAGTTGTGAAATAATACTTACAAACTAACAAGAAAGGATAGAGATTATACCTCCTCAAAACTAGTTTGAGGGCTGTTTAGAAGGCTTAAGATGATGATGGAGATGATAGAACAATACACCAAACCACTCTTGAGTTAGTTAAACCTTTATCACCTTGAAGCCTAGCTTGAAACCCACTTTTCTACCCTTGTTAAAACCGAACAGCAGCAGCAGTGTTTTGAGCTGAATGTTTGATGATGTTGAAGAGTTTATAGCTTCTAACTTGAAGCCTCAAGTGTAGCATACCCCAAGCTTTCAATCACCAACACCCTCTATTAATTTGGTTAGGATTTAGACACTTGAAAGACCAAGATAAACAAGCTAATCCCTCTCCTTCTCTCCCAAAAATTTCGGCAGCAGCTCTATGGGAGAGAATTAGAGTTTGTTTTTCAAACTTGCATGTATCAAAAAGCTAGTCAATAACTTGGTATATGTGTGTCACATGCTCCTAAGGAATTGTGTTACTAAAATAACATAAAAACAAGCATGGGTGGTGATTTGGTCTTCCCCAAAACCGTCCACTATGGGGAATTATTAAAAAAAATTAATTCCTTTTTAAAACAAGACAAAACCCATGCATATTATTTAGTTACTTGTACATTTATAAACCAATTTATAAATATAACACAACATAATTATTTAAACCTATAAATAATTGATATCCTTAATATTTATAAATTATCCAAATAATTTATCTCAAGTGATAACATTTTCGAAATCTGATTTTCTAAAATCCAAGTGTCACGTATTTGTTTAATGAACCAATCGTTAAAATCAAATACGTTTAAGGTGTCGGTAAGCTTGTTATTGGGTATGACCCGACTTGGATCAAAACATATTATCCACATTGATTTAATATGTCTCTCGGGCATACGAAATACCTTCATTTCGGGCCACAAGGAATTCTTCATTTAACAAATTTGGGCCATGGGGCCCACCCCACAACCCCCCATTCGGCCGAATTAGGGAGGGGGAGCACTCCCTTGCTTTTCCATTTTTCTTATTTTATTTTTATTTCACAAATTAGAAGCCTAAACCTAAAATCCAATTTTTGCTCTCACCCTCTCCTCTCCTCCCTCTTTGTGCCGTCACCATCACCACCATAAACCACCATCTTCATCAAAAAGCTAGCTTGGATCAAGAGATCATCTACATAAACGTGTTCCTCTCTTCGTTCTCTACGCGATTACATACTTTGATTCTCGATTAGGGTATAAACCCTAACCCTAGAACTTTCCATATTTATTTATATTTCTGTATTTTGATGTTATATGATTAGTATGATATGTATAAGTTGTTGTAATGTTGTTTGAATGCGTAGAATTACTCGTTTGCGTATGATTTCGGTTTGTAAATTTTGGACAGCAGTTTGATTCGTATATTCTGACTATATAACTGTTATGAATGTTAAAATAAAGTACATAAATGAGTTCCTTTCATCAAGACATTAATTTTAGACTCCGGATTCATGTCGTTTCGATTCCCGGAGCCCTAGATATGCTTAATTTGGTTTTTGTTAAAGATTGAAAGGTGTTCTTGGCATGAACAAGGTTGGGTCCGACTTTGTGACCATCCTTGGTGTCTTTAGGGTGCCTCATTTGGTTAGGACTGATGGTGAGATGAATATTCATGTTCGGGTCACCTAAATCCGAGCCACGGTTCACCCGTTTTGCCCGAATTACTGTTTTGAGTAAATTGATTTCCCAATTGATGTCATGGCTGATATCCACGACCTAGGGACTGTTCTTGGAGTGTTCTTGAGTTCATAAATGTGTCGGGTGGTTTGAGTAGGTGAAGTTACATATGTGGCTTGCCCGAAACCGACACCCGGGGCTCAAGATACGACCCGGCGAACTTTTAAACTTAAAACTTATGGTTAATGATTAAACTTATGATAAAATTTATGGAATTCATTATTAATTAATTACTTAAGATAAAAGAAGTAATTATTATTATTTAAAACATATGATATAAATATTTATTATATCATTTAATTATTAATTATAATTTAATTAACATTTTAATTAAACTTATGATTAGTAATACTTTTATTATTGAAGGAAAATACTTATGATAAGTATTAAATTTGTTTTTGCGAAATTATTAAAAGACTTATAATAAATATTAAATAATTATTTAATTATTATAAGACTTAATTATTATTTAATTATGACTTAATTATTAAATACTTATGATTTAATAATTTTAATTAGAAACTTATGATATGATTAATAATTCATTATTAATTAATAATACTTATGATATGATTTAAAATTTATTATAAATTAATAATATTTATATTATGATTGATATTTAATTAATTAATTAAATACTTATGTTATACTAATTATAACATTTCAACTTATATTAACTTTAATAATTCATTTTATTTAATTAAACTTATGTTAAGACATTATTATACACTTTTGACTTTAAATAACATTATAACCTATGTTATTATTATAACTTACACTTTTAAAATTAATGTTGACTATGTTTGACCAAGGTTGACTTTTGAGTTGACTTTCGGTTGACTTTGACTTTCAGTTGACTTCTGTTGACTTTCTAAATAAGGAAACTTTCCTAACTTCAAAACTTTCTAAAAATAGAACTTTCTAAATTTGGAAACTTTCCAAAAATAGAAACTTTCCAAAAATAGAAACTTTCCAAAAATAGAAACTTTCCAAAAATGGAAACCTGCTAAAAATAGAAACTTTCTAAAAATAGAAAGTGTGTGTCCTTATGCTGTTCCAATCAAACCGATGCTTGCTGAGTAATGTTCTATGCCTACTTGCAACATGTACAATAGCTATCATACTAAGACTTGGCCTAAGTTAGTTATTTATTTCGACCTGCTTTATTTATAGGTCGGCGTTGTGATCTTTCTTGATCACTTTACTTTACGTGCTGTTCGCTTGTTTGTGAGATTTCTTCAGTTACTATTTAAGGTGAGTTATAGTCCCGTTTTTACATACTTTTCAAAGTATATTTTTGGGATGTGATTACATGCAGATTTTTATTTACGTTTAGACACAAGTAACAGTTAAATTTAATTATTCATTGTGAGTTGGACAAAAATATTCCCTAGTCTGGTAACTGTAATCATTGGTTTCTACCGGTGAACGCGAATCCTACGGATAGATCTATCGGGTTTGACAACCCCATTTCGAGCTAGTCGCGCTAGCAATTTATAATCGGAATGTTTAGTACTTCGTAATTTGTTGTAGATACACTGTCCAAGTGTATATTTTTTTTTATTGTGTTTGGCAAGGGTAAATAAAGGGTTAAGTGGTTACCAGGTGGCTCATTGATAATGGAATAATGTTTAATGTTTTCTAACATTTTTAAATCTTGTGGTCTAAAGTTTACTTATTTATTTAAACCTATAATTCACTCAACCTTTGTGTTGACAGTTTACTTGCATGTTTTCACAGGTACTTGAGTTATTTGATGCTTCCGCTGTCGTTAGAAGAGTCTGCATGCATTTGGGCAGATTTTATGAAACTTAAGTTTGCATTCTATTTTGGATAATTTAAATTGTGGGTTGTTGGCAATGTTTTGTGTCAACTTTTGGTTTCATATTATGGTTGGTTGGTTTTCAAACTACTTAATTTGGTTTGTTTCCTTTTTGGGGAACATTTTGAAATAAAAGAATGCAACTTTGTTTATTTAATTCATTTAAGTCCGATCAAGCTATGGGACCAACTGACGGATCCGTTAAGTGTTTTGACGGGGTCGTCACATGTGGTATCAGAGCTCTGGTTGTAGGGAACTAGGCAGTCTTAATGTGGTCAACCCGTGGTTATTAGGGTGCATTAGAGTCTAGTCTACAGCCCGACCTTTTTGCTATAGCATTATTATGCATTTCATTTCGTATAAGTTATATTATTAGCTTTCATATCTTTTGGTATATGGTTTGCGGTTTTGCTGTTTGCAGATGTCGACTTCGAGCGATAACTCTGTTGCTGCTCCTGCTCCACCGTCTCCTGCTAGACGTCGTGCTAATCAACCGGAGATCGATGATCCTGTTCATTACTATTTTTCTACCATTACTCATATGAACCGGGCTTATAATGAGGTGACACGTATTAACGCCCTTAGTGATTGTTTGCGCACCTTGCCACATAATGAAGTTATGGACGAGATCCGTGCCGACATGGGTAACTTTATCACTTTCAAGCATAGGGTTGAGGATGCGAACCGCAAGCGTGATCGAGAAGTTAATGCTAAGTTCGAGGCTCTCGAGAGCACTGTTCGTGTGTTGAAGGAAGAGTTGGATGTTGTGAAAGGGAAGTTGCGTAAGTATGAGGATCCTGCTGAGACTCATGCTGGACCAGCTTATCACACCCGCTCTAAGCGAATGTGATGTGATTATTCATATTGAATATCTATTTCATCAGACTTAATGTCCTTTTTATACATACATTTTGGGTTATGTACGGCGTTTTGCCGAGGATTTTATTAAGATTTTGTTATGGGATATTTTTCATTATGTATGGATGGTTATTTTTATGACATCTATTATCATTATCATGTTTTATTTCTGATGTTGTGGCTCTTGGCATGTTATATTATGCGTAATATATGTTCATGTATGTTAGGTGCTATGTATGTTGTATGATGTTATCATAAAATATGTATGCATGTGATGGTTATTTCTATAACAATCATAACTGTCATGTTATTACTCATAGTGTTAGTTGACTAATATCTTAATGGTTAGTCTTTTCGTGTTTTGATCTATTCCTTTATGACACTAGTATTATTCTTGGTACTAACGGATGTGTTATTCTATTTTGAAGATCATGCCTCCAAGAGAGTCCACTGAAGCGCGTATGCAACGCCTGATCAATGAAGGAATTGCTGCTGCTATGGCAGCAAATGCTGATGTTAACGCCAATGTGAACAACAACGTGGGATGCTCCCACAAAACTTTTATGGCTGGTCGACCTCAAGAATTCAGTGGTACGGAAGGACCAATAGGGCTTACTCGTTGGTTCGAGAAAATCGAATATATTTTCAGGGTCAGTCGAGTCCGTGAAGAGGACAAAGTTAGTTTCGCTAGTTGCACTCTCAAGGATAGTGCCTTGACATGGTGGAACAATCTGGTTAGTAGTTTGGGAAGCGATGTAGCTTATGGTTTGGCCTGGAATGATTTTAAGGAAAGATTGATCACCCGCTATAGACCTCGGGGTGAGCTTAAGAAGCTAGAGGTTGAGCTCAAGAATTTGAAAATGCATGGCACCGAATTAGATGCCTATGAACGAAGGTTTTTCGAGTTAACTTTGCTGTGTCCTAGGGTTTATGCGGATGAGGACCGCAAAATTGAGGCTTACATTGATGGTTTGTCCGAGAAGATTGAACACGGGGTTGAGTCCAGTGAACCCCAGACTATTGAGGCAGCTATGTCTATGGCCCACAAACTTAATGACAAGGTGTTGAGAAGAAGCAAGACTACAGTTGTCGAAAGTAGTGAGGAGGTTGTCAAGAAGGCTGATAATGGGAAACGAAAGTGGGATAACAACCGCAATCAAAACCAAAATCAGCAGAAGAAACAGGATACCTCAGGTGCTAACAACAGGAATCAGCGTGTGTGTCCTCGTTGCTATAAAGTTCATGATGGTTACTGCACAGTTACTTGTAAGAGGTGCTCTAAGCAAGGGCACATTGCTAAAGATTGTACAGTGCTTTTGCCGGGGTCTGCTACTCCCGCGACTGGTGGTAATAATAATAATGTTGGTAATAGAGGTGGTAACGGTAACGGTAATGGGAAATCGAATAATGGAGGTAATCCGAGGGTTTGTTATGAGTGTGGGAAGCCGGGGCATTTCCGAGATGCTTGTCCCAACAAGAAGACTGCAGAGACTGCACGCGGCCGAGCGTTCAACATTAATGCTAAGGATGCGGAGGAAGATCCTAAGCTTGTTACTGGTACGTTCTCAGTCAACGATTTATCAGTTTATGTTCTATTTGATTCAGGGGCTGATTTAAGTTTCGTGTCGAGTAAATTAAGTCCGAGAATCAAAACGCCGTTAACTCTCTTAGACAATACTTATGTTATTGAAGTAGCTAATGGTAAGGAACTTACTGCTAAGACTGTACATCGTAAGTGTAACATTAATCTGGGTGGTAGGGATTTCGAGATAGATTTGATACCGATTGAACTTGGTAGTTTTGATATTGTTATTGGTATGGATTGGTTGTCCGCGAACCGTGCCGAGATCGTCTGTTATGATAAGGCTATTCGTATTACTGATGTGATTGGAGAGCCACTGATGGTCTTTGGAGATAAGAAATGCACACAGTTAAACCTTATTAGCTGTATGAAAGTTCGTAAACATCTTCGCAAAGGCTGTCATGCTATTCTTGCTCATGTTGTTGATCCTAGTAAGGAAGTAAAGAACGTTGATGACGTTCATATTGTTAGGGATTTTCCCGAGGTGTTTCCCGATGACTTACCTGGCCTTCCGCCGCAACGCGCGGTAGAATTTCAAATTGATCTTGTTCCCGGTGCTGCTCCTGTAGCACGTGCTCCTTATCGTCTTGCGCCTTCTGAACTTCAAGAATTGTCAAGTCAACTCCGTGAGTTGATAGACAAAGGTTTTATTCGTCCTAGTTCGTCCCCTTGGGGAGCTCCTGTTCTGTTTGTTAAGAAGAAGGATGGTTCTTTTCGTTTATGCATTGATTATCGTGAACTGAATAAGCTCACTGTTAAAAATCGTTATCCTCTTCCGAGAATTGATGATCTGTTCGATCAGCTTCAGGGTTCTTCTGTTTATTCAAAAATTGATCTTCGTTCTGGCTATCATCAGTTGCGTGTTAAAGAATCTGATGTTTCAAAAACTGCTTTTCGCACCCGTTACGGTCACTTTGAATTTCTTGTTATGCCGTTCGGATTGACAAATGCACCTGCTGTGTTCATGGACATCATGAACCGTGTGTGTAGACCCTATCTGGACAAGTTCGTTATTGTTTTCATCGACGACATTCTTATCTATTCTAAGAGTGATGAAGAGCACGAAGAACACTTGAGGTTAGTGCTTGATTTGTTAAAGAAAGAAGAGTTGTACGCTAAGTTCTCTAAGTGTGCTTTTTGGTTAAGAGAAGTTCAGTTCCTTGGTCACATTGTTAGCAAACAAGGAATACAAGTTGATCCTGCTAAAATTGAGGCGATTGAAAAGTGGGAAACCCCGAAAACTCCTACTCAAATTCGTCAGTTCTTAGGATTGGCAGGTTACTATCGAAGGTTCATCCAGGATTTCTCTCGTATAGCGAAACCTCTGACTGCTTTAACGCATAAAGGGAAAAAGTATGAGTGGAAGGATGAACAGGAGAATGCTTTTCAGATTTTGAAGAAGAAACTGACTACCGCTCCGATATTGTCTTTACCGGAGGGTAATGATGATTTTGTTGTTTATTGTGACGCATCACGACAAGGCTATGGTTGCGTTTTGATGCAACGAAAGAAGGTTATTGCGTACGCATCACGTCAGTTGAAGATTCACGAGCAGAACTATACAACTCATGATCTAGAGTTGGGGGCCGTTGTTTTTGCACTTAAGATTTGGAGACATTATTTGTATGGGGTCAAGAGTACTGTGTACACAGATCACAAAAGTCTTCAACATATCCTCGATCAGAAACAGTTGAACATGAGACAACGAAGATGGATTGAGACGTTGAATGATTACGATTGTGACCTTTTGTATCACCCGGGTAAGGCCAATGTTGTGGCTGATGCATTGAGTCGTAAAGAAAGGACTGAACCTCGCAGGGTTAGGGCCTTGAATATGACAGTTAGATCAAACCTCGCAAGGCAGATTCTTGAGGCACAACAAGAAGCCTTAAAGGAAGAGAATTTTGTGAAAGAGAACGTAAGAGGTATGGCTAAGAAATTTGAGATTCGAGCAGATGGTACTAGGTACTTTGTAGGACGTCTTTGGGTTTCGAAGTTTGGTGAACTGCGACAACTTGTTTTGGATGAGGCTCATAAGTCTAGGTACTCTATTCATCCTGGTTCAGGGAAGATGTACCATGATCTTAAGGAGCTGTATTGGTGGCCAAATTTGAAAGGTGATGTGGCTACGTATGTGGCTAAGTGTTTGACCTGTTCTAAGATCAAAGCTGAACATCAAAAACCGTCCGGATTGTTGGTACAACCAGAAATTCCCGAGTGGAAGTGGGAAGGTATCACTATGGATTTTATCACTAAGTTACCAAGAGTTTCGGGTGGCTACGATGCGATTTGGGTGATTGTAGATCGACTCACTAAGTCGGCTCACTTTTTGCCGATTAGGGAAACCGATTCCATGGAAAAACTCACCCGTTTGTATTTGAAAGAGATTGTTTCGAGGCATGGTGTTCCCGTTTCTATAATTTCTGACAGAGATAGTCGATTTGTATCGAGATTTTGGCAATCGTTGCAAGAAGCCTTGGGCACTAGATTGGATATGAGCACCGCTTATCATCCTCAAACGGATGGTCAAAGTGAGAGGACCATTCAGACATTAGAAGATATGTTGCGAGCTTGTGTGATTGATTTTGGAAATGGGTGGGATAAGTATTTGCCGTTAGCTGAGTTTTCTTATAACAACAGCTACCACGCAAGTATTAAAGCCGCACCGTTTGAAGCTTTGTACGGTAGGAAGTGTAGATCTCCTATTTGTTGGAATGAGGTTGGGGATGCTCAACTTACAGGTCCAGAGATTATTCACGAGACTACTGAGAAGATTGTTCAAATTAGAGAAAGGTTGAGAACTGCTAGAAGTCGGCAAAAGAGTTATGCCGACAAAGGAAGGAAAGATGTTGAATTTCAAGTTGGTGATCGTGTTATGTTAAAAGTTTCGCCTTGGAAGGGTGTTATTCGTTTTGGTAAAAGAGGGAAGTTAAGTCCTCGTTTTGTGGGACCGTTTGAGATCATTGAAAGAGTTGGACCGGTGGCTTATCGTTTGAAGTTGCCACAAGAACTCAGTGCTGTTCACGATGTTTTCCATATTTCGAACTTAAAGAAGTGTTTGGCTGAATTTGATCAGACTATTCCTTTGGAGGAACTTCAGGTTGACAAGCAATTGCATTTTATTGAGGAGCCAGTTGAGATCATGGACCGAGAGGTTAAGACTCTTAAACAGAGCAGAATTCCTATTGTTCGGGTCCGATGGAACGCTAGACGCGGTCCCGAGTTCACTTGGGAGCGTGAAGACCAAATGAAGCAGAAGTATCCGCATTTGTTCTCAGATGCCGAGTCAACCCCTGCGCCTGCTTAAATTTCGGGACGAAATTTCCATAACGGGGAGGTACTGTCACGACCTTACTTTTTCCGTTATCTTTTTCCGTTAATTATTTAACGACCGTTAACTGTTAGTGTGCCACGTCATTTCCATGACCTATATTATTATTTTTGTAATAATATATATATATATAATAATTATTATGTGTTATGTGGATATATGTATTCATATTTTAAATTATACGTTTCTACGTTCCGCGGATTTCCATCCGGCGAATATTTTCGGTTTTTAAACCAACGGTCGAGCTTTCTGGATTTTTAAATCCTAAATATTTTAAATATGATATTTTAAGGTCATATTATTATTAGGTGTATTTATATTTATTTTTCGTCGCGCGTTCGTTATCTTTCCGGATTTTTAATCGCGTAAGTGCGTTTTCGCGTTTCGGGCTTCGTTCGGGATTTCGGGCCACAAGGAATTCTTCATTTAACAAATTTGGGCCATGGGGCCCACCCCACAACCCCCCATTCGGCCGAATTAGGGAGGGGGAGCACTCCCTTGCTTTTCCATTTTTCTTATTTTATTTTTATTTCACAAATTAGAAGCCTAAACCTAAAATCCAATTTTTGCTCTCACCCTCTCCTCTCCTCCCTCTTTGTGCCGTCACCATCACCACCATAAACCACCATCTTCATCAAAAAGCTAGCTTGGATCAAGAGATCATCTACATAAACGTGTTCCTCTCTTCGTTCTCTACGCGATTACATACTTTGATTCTCGATTAGGGTATAAACCCTAACCCTAGAACTTTCCATATTTATTTATATTTCTGTATTTTGATGTTATATGATTAGTATGATATGTATAAGTTGTTGTAATGTTGTTTGAATGCGTAGAATTACTCGTTTGCGTATGATTTCGGTTTGTAAATTTTGGACAGCAGTTTGATTCGTATATTCTGACTATATAACTGTTATGAATGTTAAAATAAAGTACATAAATGAGTTCCTCTCATCAAGACATTAATTTTAGACTCCGGATTCATGTCGTTTCGATTCCCGGAGCCCTAGATATGCTTAATTTGGTTTTTGTTAAAGATTGAAAGGTGTTCTTGGCATGAACAAGGTTGGGTCCGACTTTGTGACCATCCTTGGTGTCTTTAGGGTGCCTCATTTGGTTAGGACTGATGGTGAGACGAATATTCATGTTCGGGTCACCTAAATCCGAGCCACGGTTCACCCGTTTTGCCCGAATTACTGTTTTGAGTAAATTGATTTCCCAATTGATGTCATGGCTGATATCCACGACCTAGGGACTGTTCTTGGAGTGTTCTTGAGTTCATAAATGTGTCGGGTGGTTTGAGTAGGTGAAGTTACATATGTGGCTTGCCCGAAACCGACACCCGGGGCTCAAGATACGACCCGGCGAACTTTTAAACTTAAAACTTATGGTTAATGATTAAACTTATGATAAAATTTATGGAATTCATTATTAATTAATTACTTAAGATAAAAGAAGTAATTATTATTATTTAAAACATATGATATAAATATTTATTATATCATTTAATTATTAATTATAATTTAATTAACATTTTAATTAAACTTATGATTAGTAATACTTTTATTATTGAAGGAAAATACTTATGATAAGTATTAAATTTGTTTTTGCGAAATTATTAAAAGACTTATAATAAATATTAAATAATTATTTAATTATTATAAGACTTAATTATTATTTAATTATGACTTAATTATTAAATACTTATGATTTAATAATTTTAATTAGAAACTTATGATATGATTAATAATTCATTATTAATTAATAATACTTATGATATGATTTAAAATTTATTATAAATTAATAATATTTATATTATGATTGATATTTAATTAATTAATTAAATACTTATGTTATACTAATTATAACATTTCAACTTATATTAACTTTAATAATTCATTTTATTTAATTAAACTTATGTTAAGACATTATTATACACTTTTGACTTTAAATAACATTATAACCTATGTTATTATTATAACTTACACTTTTAAAATTAATGTTGACTATGTTTGACCAAGGTTGACTTTTGAGTTGACTTTCGGTTGACTTTGACTTTCAGTTGACTTCTGTTGACTTTCTAAATAAGGAAACTTTCCTAACTTCAAAACTTTCTAAAAATAGAACTTTCTAAATTTGGAAACTTTCCAAAAATAGAAACTTTCCAAAAATAGAAACTTTCCAAAAATAGAAACTTTCCAAAAATGGAAACCTGCTAAAAATAGAAACTTTCTAAAAATAGAAAGTGTGTGTCCTTATGCTGTTCCAATCAAACCGATGCTTGCTGAGTAATGTTCTATGCCTACTTGCAACATGTACAATAGCTATCATACTAAGACTTGGCCTAAGTTAGTTATTTATTTCGACCTGCTTTATTTATAGGTCGGCGTTGTGATCTTTCTTGATCACTTTACTTTACGTGCTGTTCGCTTGTTTGTGAGATTTCTTCAGTTACTATTTAAGGTGAGTTATAGTCCCGTTTTTACATACTTTTCAAAGTATATTTTTGGGATGTGATTACATGCAGATTTTTATTTACGTTTAGACACAAGTAACAGTTAAATTTAATTATTCATTGTGAGTTGGACAAAAATATTCCCTAGTCTGGTAACTGTAATCATTGGTTTCTACCGGTGAACGCGAATCCTACGGATAGATCTATCGGGTTTGACAACCCCATTTCGAGCTAGTCGCGCTAGCAATTTATAATCGGAATGTTTAGTACTTCGTAATTTGTTGTAGATACACTGTCCAAGTGTATATTTTTTTTATTGTGTTTGGCAAGGGTAAATAAAGGGTTAAGTGGTTACCAGGTGGCTCATTGATAATGGAATAATGTTTAATGTTTTCTAACATTTTTAAATCTTGTGGTCTAAAGTTTACTTATTTATTTAAACCTATAATTCACTCAACCTTTGTGTTGACAGTTTACTTGCATGTTTTCACAGGTACTTAAGTTATTTGATGCTTCCGCTGTCGTTAGAAGAGTCTGCATGCATTTGGGCAGATTTTATGAAAATATTTATGAAACTTAAGTTTGCATTCTATTTTGGATAATTTAAATTGTGGGTTGTTGGCAATGTTTTGTGTCAACTTTTGGTTTCATATTATGGTTGGTTGGTTTTCAAACTACTTAATTTGGTTTGTTTCCTTTTTGGGGAACATTTTGAAATAAAAGAATGCAACTTTGTTTATTTAATTCATTTAAGTCCGATCAAGCTATGGGACCAACTGACGGATCCGTTAAGTGTTTTGACGGGGTCGTCACAAAAATGTTCGCCAAGTTCATAAGCATTTAACTCAAATAACATGTCAAAATAATCATTACTAGCAATTAAACAAGTTTCAAATGGCATTATCTTTCAAAAATCAAGTTCATGAATTTTAGACTTGAAAAAGTCCACTTTAATTCTCAAAATCATGTTTAGGCTCAAAGTTTGGATCATTTAACTACCTAAACATGTTACACTACTTAATTTAGCAACAATTCATGACAAAAATCGTCCATAACCTGTTTATATCAAAAAGCCCCAAATTTGCTCAAGAACACAAACCCTAGATTACTCAAAATTTGAAGTTTAAGGCTTCTAATCATGTTAAATAGCATCAATCTAGGTTATACAAGCATAATACATAAACAATTTAAGCTTAATTACACTAAAAAGCATCAAAATTAAATTGGAAAAAAATTGCTCAAGAACACTAATTTTCGGATTAAATGGTGTTTAGGTGTAGAAATTTACTGTTTTTCATGAGTAATTCCTTGATAGCATCCTTCTCAACATGATTTTAGTAAAAGATTTGATGATTAACGGTTAAAAATTGTGATTTTGGGGGTGTATTTTCGAGTTTTTTCGGCAGTATTTCGCTGTAATTTCTGTTTTTATGGTGTGGACTGATTAGTTCTTGCGTTTTTATTTTTTTCTGAGTTTTGGTCCTCCCGCGAGTCGCGGTGTTTGGACCCTTCAAACTCCGCGAGTCGCGGAGTTTGTTTTTTTTTTTATATAAAATCATTAACTTATAAAACAATTAAGTAATTAATTTTTTAAAATTTTGTTTTCCTTGTTATTTAGGACGAGGTCGTTTCGGATCGATGTCCTAGTCCGTCCCTCGACAAAATTTTAAAATTTGTCTTTTTTGTAGCGATTGTTTTAAAAGCTAAGATTTTTGGGTTTTTTTAATGTTTTTGGCATACTTTAATTCAATAAGATTAAAAATAATGATAATAAAAGTTCTCGTCCCTCCCTTGGGTAAAGCAATTTCGGTTCAAAGACCTAGTCTTCAACTTACGACGAATTTTAAAAATCATATTTTTAACTTAATGAGATAAAGTAAATTTTTGTTTTTAAATTCACACAATTTAAATATAAAATTCAAAATTAATATTAAAAATTCACACCAAACTTAAAATTTGAAATGCATAAAATTAAAAATTCATATTTTAAAAAAAAAAAATTCACACCAAACTTAATTTAAAAATTCATATTATAAATTCACACCAAACTTATATTAATTTTTCAAATATTTACAATTTTAAATATATTGTTTTTACAAAGTTTACAATATTAATTTAAGATTTATATATTAATTTTAAAAACATGGTAAAAATAAAGTTAAAAATCTTTTTGGCTTTTTATCCCACTTTAATCAATCAAATATTATCAAAAATATGCGGCCCTCTTTTTATCCAAGACCTAATTTAACTCATGACGAATTTTTGAAATATTTTGGGTTGATTGTTTAAAGATATTTATACCTTAAGAATAAACGTTAAATTTCGCAGTGATGTAATAAATTTTTGAATGATATCAATAATTTCGGTCGCCAAACCTAATTTTATTCAATACCAATTTAATACTTTATAGCAAACAAATTAGCGTTTATTATCAAAAGGTTAAAAATAAAAAAAATAAAATAAAAACTGTACAAACTTACCTGTGAAATAGATTTCTTAGTTATATGATCTATCCCATTTATAAGATAGTCAGTTTAATTGGTTTTCCATGGCTACATAGGCGTAACCTCGAGCATTCAGTGTCTTTTCTTCTAAACATATGAACGGTCCGTCTCTGCATAAAGTAACAAATTCGGTATTTGAATAGGTTTGATTATTTGAACATTTACCTCCATGTGACCATTTTCCGCATTTATGACATCTTTCTAGGTGTCGTGCTCTTCTTTTCGCTGCGGATTTTGATTTTCCTTTACCAAATTGTAACTTATTATCTTCGCATCTGGATTCTTTTCTAACTCCGTCCATTCTTTCTCTGATTACTGATACTATTTCACTCGGTAGTGTGTCATTATTACGTTTAGTGATCAAAGCGTGTAGCATTAGACCATGGTTTAGTTCACAGGCAGTCTTCATTTCCTAAAAAAAATAAAAATTCAGAATGGGGGGAGAAGACTAGTTCTTTAGGGTCTGCTAGGGAAAGACCATTCGGGTTCCATTTTCGAGAACTACACGAAAACAGACAATCTAACTCTAACAGAAATACATATTATCCTTAAAAGACTTGATTCTCCCCACACTTAGTTAGCTGTGGTGTCGAAATTGTGATTAACTTCATTGTCGACTTCCATCGGACTATCTATGTAGTGTTTAACTCTGTGACCATTAACTTTAAATTCAATCCCATTTGAATTTATCAATTCTACTGTTCCGTATGGGAAAACTCTTTTGACTATGAATGGTCCAGACCATCTTGATTTCAATTTTCCAGGAAATAGCTTGAATCGTGAATTGAAAAGAAGAACTATGTCTCCTTCTTTAAATTCTTTTAAACTTCTGATTCTTTTATCATGCCATTTCTTCGTTCTTTCCTTATAGATTAACGAATTATCGTATGCTTCATGTCTTAATTCTTCTAATTCGTTTAGTTGACTTAATCGTAGATGTCCGGCTTCATGTAAATCAAGATTACATGTCTTCAAAGCCCAAAATGCTTTGTGTTCAATTTCTACTGGAAGATGACATGCTTTTCCATAAACAAGTCTAAAAGGTGTGGTTCCAATTGGAGTTTTGTAGGCTGTTCTAAAAGCCCAGAGTGCATCCTCCAATTTAATGGACCATTCCTTCGGATTTGATCCTACGGTTTTCTCTAGAATATGTTTTAGAGCTCGGTTGGTATTTTCAACTTGTCCACTTGTTTGTGGATGATATGCGGTTGAGATTTTATGAGTTACTCCATATCTTTTAAGAACTTTCTCAAGTTGATTATTACAGAAATGAGTTCCCCGATCACTTATTAAAGCTTCCGGTGTTCCAAACCTTGCAAAAAGACGTTTTAAAAAGTTGACTACAACTCGTGCATCGTTAGTTGGGAGAGCTTGTGCTTCCGCCCATTTAGATACATAATCAATGGCTACGATAATATAGAGATTATTATGAGATTTTGGAAATGGACCCATAAAGTCAATACCCCAAATGTCAAATACTTCACATACTTGGATGACATTTTGTGGCATTTCATCATGTTGACTTATTTTTCCGGCCCTTTGACAAGCATCACATGATTTGCAAAGAAGGTGTGCGTCTTTGTAAATTGTAGGCCAATAGAATCCAGCATCATAAACTTTTCTTGCTGTTAGTTGAGGCCCATAATGCCCTCCTGTTGGTCCTGTGTGACAATGGTTTAATATTTTACTAGCTTCATCTCCAAATACACATCGGCATATTATTCCATCGGGACAACTTTTAAACAAATGTGGATCTTCCCAAAAATAGTGTTTTATATCACTGAAAAATTTCTTTCGTCTTTGGTACAATAATCCTTTTTCAAGGAATCCACATACTAAATAGTTTGCATAGTCTGCAAACCATGGAATTTCTTTATAATCTATCTTCAATAGATATTCATCAGGAAAGTTGTCTTGTATGGCCGATTCATTTAGAACTTCTAATTCGGGATTTTCAAGACGAGAAAGATGATCAGCGGCGAGATTTTCTGCTCCTCTTTTATCTCGGATTTCAATATCAAACTCTTGTAAGAGTAAGATCCAACGGATTAATCTTGGTTTAGCATCTTGTTTTGAAAATAGGTATCTAAGAGCAGAATGGTCGGTATAGACCACCGTTTTTGCTAGAACGAGATATGATCGAAATTTGTCAAAAGCAAAGACAATAGCAAGGAGTTCTTTTTCAGTAGTTGTATAGTTCGTTTGTGCTCCTTGTAACGTCTTACTAGCATAATATATAGGTTGAAATCGTTTTTCAATCCTTTGTCCTAAAACGGCTCCCATTGCAAAATCACTTGCATCGCACATTAGTTCAAATGGTAGATTCCAATTTGGTGTTATCATGATCGGTGCATTAGTGAGTTTCTCTTTAAGAATATTAAAAGATTTGATACACTCATCTGAAAAGATGAATGGAGCATCCTTTTCTAGGAGTTTATTCATAGGAGTGGCAATTTTAGAAAAATCTTTTATGAAACGTCGGTAAAAACCGGCATGCCCTAGAAAACTCCTAACTCCTCTAACATTGGTGGGATGTGGAAGTTTAGCAATTACATCTACTTTAGCTCTATCCACTTCAATTCCTTCTTTTGAAATTTTATGACCAAGAACGATGCCTTCTTTAACCATGAAATGGCATTTCTCCCAATTAAGTACTAGATTTGATTGTTCGCATCTAATAAGCATTCGTTCCAGATTAACTAGACATGATTCAAATGTATCACCGAAGACTGAAAAGTCATCCATGAATACTTCCATGCATTCTTCTATCATGTCGTGAAAAATCGCCATCATACACCTTTGAAAGGTTGCAGGGGCGTTGCAAAGTCCAAATGGCATGCGTTTGTAAGCAAAAGTACCATAAGGGTACGTGAATGTGGTTTTCTCTTGATCTTCGGGTGCTATTGGAATTTGAAAATATCCGGAAAATCCATCTAGAAAACAATAGTAACTATTCCCGGCTAATCTTTCCAACATTTGATCTATGAAAGATAAGGGAAAGTGATCTTTTCTGGTGGCGTCATTTATATTTCTATAATCAATACATACACGCCATCCTGTTACAGTCCTAGTAGGAATAAGCTCATTTTTTTCATTTGTAATGACACTCATGCCACCCTTCTTTGGTACGCATTGGACTGGGCTTACCCATGGACTATCAGAAATTGGATAAATTAAACCTGCATCTAGCAGTTTAATAATCTCTTTCTTAACTACATCTTGCATATTAGGATTTAGTCTTCGTTGGCGTTGCACATATGTTTTATGACCTTCTTCCATAAGGATTTTATGTGTGCAATACGAAGGACTTATTTCTTTAATATCATGAATCTTCCATGCAATGGCTGGTTTATGGGCTTTCAATACAGAAATGAGTTGTGATTTCTCATTTTCAGTAAGAGAAGACGATATTATTACAGGTAATTCAGATTCACCATGTAAATAAGCGTATTCCAAATGGTTTGGAAGTGGCTTTAACTCTAATTTCGGAGGTTCTTCTATCGATGATTTGTATCGATATCTGTCTTCTTCTTTTAGCATTTGAATTTCTTCCGTTGTTGGTTCATATCCATTAGCTATAAGTGTAGCTAACATTTCAGCTTCATCAATTGGTTCATTACCTTCTCCTAAAGAACATTCTCCTGTTCCTTGTAATTCTGGAAATTCTTCTAATAATTCTGCATGTGCATCTATAGTTTGAATATAATAACATGTATCATCTGCAGATTGTGGTTGTTGCATTGCTCTATCAACTGAAAAGGTAACACTCTCATCCTCTATACTTAGGGTCAGTTTCTTACCGAACACGTCTATCATTGCTTTAGCCGTGTTTAAGAATGGTCTTCCTAATATGAGAGGAACTTGAGAATCTTCTTCCATGTCCAGAACAACAAAATCTACTGGAAATACTAAAGTACCAACTTTAACTAGCATGTTCTCCATTATCCCTCTAGGATATTTTATTGATCTATCGGCTAGTTGTATGCTTATTCTGGTTGGTTTCAATTCTCCAAGGTCTAGTTTACGGTATAGTGAATACGGAATTAGATTTATACTAGCACCTAAGTCTGCCAATGCTTCTATTGAACTAAGACTACCCAGAAAATATGGAATTGTGAAACTTCCTGGATCAGATAATTTTTCTGGTATCTTATTCAACAGCACTGCTGAACAATTAGCATTCATGGTAACAGCCGAGAGTTCTTCCATTTTCTTTCTATTTGAGATTAGATCTTTCAAGAATTTATCATATCTAGGCATTCCTGAAATCACATCAATGAAAGGAAGATTTACATTTATCTGTTTAAACATATCCAAGAATTTGGATTGCTCGGCTTCAAGTTTCTCTTTCTTCATTTTACTCGGGTAAGGAAGTGGTGGTTGGTATGGTTTAACATAAGGTTTAGCCTTAACTGTGTTATCTTCATTAACCTTTTCAACTACCGGTTCTTTTTCCTTATCTTGATTAGGTTGTGGTTCTTGTGGAGTAGGAATAGCTTCATCAGAAGTTACAGGTATTTTAGGTGGTTTAAGTGTTGTACCACTTCTTGTGGTAATGGGTTTAGCTGTTTCATTCCGGGGGTTAGCATTTGTATCACTAGGTAGACTTCCTGGTTTTCTTTCACCTATTAACCTTGCTAGGTTACTTACTTCTTGTTCCAGATTTTGAATAGAAGCTTGTTGATTTCTAAATGCTTGAGCATTTTGTTCATTGGTTTGTTTTTGAGATGTGAAAAACTGCGTTTGAGTTTCAACTAGCTTCGTCATCATATCTTCTAAATTCGGCTTTTTATCATCGGTTTGTTGTGGTGGTTTGTTTTGAAAATTAGGTCTTTGCTGATTGTAAGTATTATTGGATACTTGTTGATTGCTAGGACCTTGTTGGTTGTTGTATGGAATATTTCTGTTATAATTCTGGTTTTGATTGTAAATAGGTCTTGGCGGTTGATAATTATTCTGATAATTATTTCCAAGCCTTTGGTTTATGTATGAAATATTCTCTCTTTATTCCATTGTTAATTCAATACTGAGACAATCTTTTGTCAAATGTGGTCCTCCACACTGCTCACAACTAATTCGTATTGAGTGAATATCTTTAGTCATCTTTTCCATTCGTCTCTCGACAGCATCTATCTTTGCGGAAATGGAATCTAAGTCATGGCTAGAATCGGCTCTAGCTGCTTTAGATGATCTAACGATATCTTTTTCTTGGTGCCACTCATGTGAGTGGGAAGCAGTGTTATCAATAATTTTGTAAGCATCAGTTTCGGTTTTCTTCATAATAGAACCACCAGCTGCTATATCTATGTCTTTCCTTGTAGTGATGTCGTATCCTTGGTAGAATATTTGTACTATTTGACAGGTGTCTAAACCATGTTGCGGACATCCTCTCAACAACTTTCCAAATCTTGTCCACGCCTCATATAGAGTTTCATTTGGTTTCTGTGTGAACGTAACAATTTCTGCTTGAAGTCTTACGGCTTTAGATGCAGGAAAGAATTGTTTAAGAAATTTTTCAACTAAAACATCCCATGTATCGATCGCCCCTTCAGGTAACGATTCCAACCAATCTTTGGCTTCTCCCTTTAAAGTCCAGGGAAATAACATGAGATATATCTGTTCATCCTCCACTTCTCGGATTTTAAATAGTGTGCAGATCCTATTAAAGGTACGTAAATGTTCATTTGGATCTTCCTTCGGCGCACCACTAAATTGGCATTGATTAGTCACCATGTGTAGATTTTGTCCTTTGATTTCATAATCTGATGCATTAATGTCTGGATGAGTAATTGCGTGACCTTGGCCAGTGCGTTTAGCTCTCATTTGGTCTTCCATACTTAAAGGTTCCAGATTCTCCATAATTGAATTTGTTGAATCGGAATCACTAGAGGATTCTGATTTAATGGTTCGTTCCTCAACAATCTCTGTTTGAATTATTGGTGGTTCCGGAGGAAAATTTAGTGGTTCAGGATCTACGAATCGTCCCTGAATATTCTCCGGATTCTCAATTGTGAGGTCGGGTTCAAAAAATGGATTATCGGAAATTTGAACTGGAGTACTTGGTTGACTGGATGACGATTCTAAAGAAAAATCAACGGCAGTAATATTTGCTAAATGTCTTGATCTAGTTACAGTTGGTGAACGTACAAAAGGTGGTGAACGTTTTGCTCGGTGCATTCACTGAATATCCTATTAGTTTTTAAAAGGAAAGAAAAATTATAATAAGTTATCTAATCAATAAACTTTTCTAATTTTGCCCACGTTTCGAATAGCCAAAAGATGCATCAGAGGGGCAGGATTCGTTTGGTCTCAATATAATTGAGGACTGTTTGGCTCCAATAACCCGGTCCACGTACAAATCCAACTATTACTACGAACCAGAAAATTTTGATGTCTATCAATTTAACCACTTAAAATAAATTTTCGTAATTTTAAGAAATTTAGATAAGAAGTAGAATAAAAATCTATGTCCTAAAACTAGAATAGCGAGAAATAAGAAAGAAAAAGAGTTCGTCGAAAAAGGTCGAAAAAGAAAAATGGTTGAAAAATAAAAGGTGACGGAAAAATAAAAGAAACTTATAAAACTTAAAAATACTTGACTAACCTAACCTTATTACTACAACTAACTTAAAATTATAATCGCAAATTGAGATTACTAATTGGAATGATAATTGATACATAGGAAAAAGTCGTCTAAAAATATTAAAGCTTACAAGAAAAACTAAATCCCAAATGGAAATAACTTAAAAAGAAACTATAACTTAAAAAGGCGTCGCAAAATTCTAAAGCACCTAAATCTTAGTCTAAAGAAAAAGTACTTAAGGAATTGTACGGCAAAGCCTAAAAATCTAGAAGTAAAAAAATAACTATGGCAAAAACTAAATTTAAAACTAAATATGAGCTAAAAATACAAATATTACGCTAAAACGATTAAAAAGAGACAAAATATAAAAATATACAAAAAGTTGTAAAAATTACAATTTTTATAAAAATATTATTTTTATATTATTTATTTATTAAAACTACTAATTTTACAATTTAATTAAACTAATTTAACTAAAATATAAATTAAAAAAGAAAAACTAATTATAATAATAATAATTATAATAATAATAATTATTTAGGGTTAATAATAATAATAATTAATAATTACCCGTAATTAATGCTGAATTAGGGTTCTGTCGGTGTCAGAGTAGCTCCGCGAGTTGCGGTGCCCGAAGCAGAAAACTCAGGTATAGTTTTTTATTCGACGTTTTTTTTTTTTTTTCTGTTTTATATTTTTCTGTTTTAAAATCTAAATATTTATATAATAAAAACTTATATTTAAAAACTAAAATAAAAATAGGATTACTTTATAATTTTATAAATAAAAATCTTAAAGCTAGATTTATATATATATATATATATATATATATATATATATATATATATATATATATATATATATATATATATATATATATATATTTATTTATTTTTTTCGGTTTTTTTTATTTTTTAAATAAAAATAAAATACTTAAATAAAACTTATATAAAAATAAAGAAACTTTATAAAACTTAAATATTTAACAAAATCTTAAAAATACTTATATTTTTGTTTTTCTTTTTATATTTTCAAATAATTAAAACGTATTTTTATAAAAACGAATTTTAATAAAAGTAAACTAAATTTTTTTTTTCTTCTTTATATTAGCGTTGCGCTTCCGGCATTTAAGAGTTCCCCGACAGCGGCGCCAAAAATAACTTGATGTCGTGCGAGGTGTATATAAAATAGCTTATATTTTTACAGGAAAAACTATTAAATACGATACAATTTTACACAAGATATTTATTTATTCATAGAATGGATATACTTAAACCTTGCTACAACACTTATAGGCAGTGTACCTAATCGTACAGTAGTGTAGTTTTTAGTAGGTCCGGTTCGTTCCACAGGGAATCTTTTAATCAAAGCTTAACGCTATATTAGTTTACTTTTATAAAAATACAAATATATATATATAAGTAATATTATTATTATAAAGGGGGGTTTTTACCGTTTAATGACCGGTTTGTCGATTTTAAAACTTTAGTCGCAGTTAAAACCAAATGTAAAATATTAAAAATAAATACAAGACTTAAATTAAAGCGTAAAGTAAATAATAATAATGAAATTGCGAATAATAAAAGTGCGATAAAATAAACTTGCGATAATTAAAAAGTACGATAATTAAAAGTGCAATTAAATACAATAACAATAAAAATGCGATAATTAGAAGTGCAATTAAATATAAAATAAAGGAAATTAAATATGAAATAAAAGAATTATGCTTATTTAAACTTCCGTAATCATGATGTTTGACGTGTTGATTTTAGTTTTATGCCCATGGGTTAATTGTCCTTTGTCCTGGATTATTTAATATGTCCGTCTGGATTTTGTCCATAACAGTCCATCAGTCATAAATATAAAGTGCGAGTGTCCTCGTCAAATTATCCTTATACCCGAAGTTAAATATTCCAACTAATTGGGGACTTAAACTGTAACAAGATTTTAATACTTTGTTTAATAATTACACCAGGATGTCAACTGAGTGTAACCCAAGGTTTTAATATTTTGTTATCAATTATACCAAGTGTCCTTGTACATAATTTCACCCCTGTTTTAATTATTCTAGTGGCTATTAATCCATTCCCGTGTCCGGTTAAATGAACGATTATTCGTACATATAAATACCCCGCCCATCGTGTCCGATCGAGTGTATATGGTAATTTATAGGGACGCCAAATTGTAAATCTTTATATTAACATTAACAAACTATCATTTAGTTAAACAAATATAAAGCCCATTAATAGCCCATAGTCTAATTTCCACAAGTGTCGTTCTTTTGTCCAAACCCCAATTATGGTACAAAGCCCAATTACCCAATTTTAGTAATTAGCCCAACATCATGATTACTTCGGATTAAATAAGCATAATAATAACTTAGCTACGAGACATATATATAAAAAGGTTGAACATAACTTACAATGATTAAAAATAGCGTAGCGTTACACGGACAGAATTTCGACTTACACCCTTACAACATTCGCTAACATACCCTTATTATTAGGATTAAAATTAAAATTAAAATTAAAATATAAATATAAATATTTACGTATATATTGAGAGAGAGATAGATATTAGATGATGAAAATGATCAGAATTCGGTTGGCTTTATAGGGAGTTTCAAACTTTGGGGCTCCGCGACTCGCGGCATTTTTTGCCTTCAAACTCCGCGAGTCGCGGAGTTTGAAATTACAGCTCACAAACTTTGGAGTCTTTCTTGCTGACGGATTTTTATTATTTATTATAATATATAAATAATTATAAGAATTATTTAAATATTATATTATATTTATGTGCATAGTTGACTTGTAATTTTTAGTCCGTTGCGTCGAGCGTTGAGAGTTGACTCTGGTCCCGGTTCCAGATTTTCGAACGTCCTTGCGTACAATTTAATATCTTGTACTTTGCGTTTTGAATCTTGTACTCTTGTAATTTCTAGACGTTTCTTATCAATAATTGGAACCTCTTTGATTGTCTTTTGTACTTTTGTGCTTTTTGGTCATTTGCGTCTTCAATTCGTCGAATCTGTCTTTTGTCTTCACCTTTTATTATTTAAACGAATATCACTTGTAAATAGAACAATTGCAACTAAAAGCTTGTCTTTCTTGAGGAATAATGCTATGAAATATATGTTCGTTTTTAGCATTATCAGTAGGTGGGTTGAACTGCTAAATGATTATGACTGTGAAATTCGTTACCACTTGGGGAAGGCAAATGTAGTAGCCGACGCTTTGAGTAGAAAGGAAAGGGAACCTACTCGAGTAAAAGCTATGAATATCATTGTTCATACTAACATTACTAGTCGAATAAAAGAGGCGCAATAGGGGGTTTTGAAAGAAGGAAGTTTTGAAAAGGAAATACCCAAAGGATTGTATAACAGCTTAATATTCGGGAAGACAGAACCCGGTATTTGGCTGAAAGAATTTGGGTACCAAAGTTTGGGGATTCAAGGAAAGTGGTACTTAATGAAGCACATAAAACCTGATACTCAATACATCCCGGAGCGGAGAAAATGTACCAAGACCTCAAGAAACACTTTTGGTGGCCGGGTATGAAAGTAGATATTGCCACATATATAGGAGAATGTTTGACTTGTTCTAAAGTCAAAGCTGAACATCAGAAACCATCAGGTCTACTTCAACAACCTGAAATCCCGTAATGGAAATGGGAAAATATTACCATGGATTTCATTACTAAATTGCCAAGGACTACAGGTGGTTATGATACGATTTGGGTAATAGTCGATCGTCTTACCAAGTCAGCACACTTTCTGTAATAACCCGGATTATTTTTCCATGATTATATATTATATGAGATTAATATTTACATGATTAAATGTTTCCAACATGTTAAGAAATTAAACTTGTTAAAACTTGATTAATTGAAACTAGTTTCATATAGACAATTGACTACCCAGTTTGCCCGACGATTCACGAACGTTAAAACTTGTAAACGACAAGATGATATATATATATATATATATATATATATATATATATATATATATATATATATATATATATATATATATATATATATATATATATATATATATATATATATATGGATACATATATATATTTAACATTGGTCTTATGATATGTAAGTATCTCATTAAGTATATTAACAATGAACCAATTACATAAAATGAGACTACTAACTTACGGATTTTGAAACGATATAAATACGTAACGATTATCGTTGTATTAACGTCTTAATAATATATATATCGTATTAAGATATATTAATACACTATATATGTTATCATGATAATATAACAATTTAACATCTCATTAGATATAATAACAACGGGTTAATTACATTAAACGAGATCGTTAACTTATAGGCTTCAAAACAACTCCTACATTTAACGACTAACGATGAGTTAACGACTTAATTAAAATGTATATATATGTAGTGTATTAAGATGTATTAATACACATTTTAAAGGCTTAAGTACATATATCAAAATACTTGTACTTAACAAAAATAATCACAATTGTATTCCCATTTTTTTTCATCAAGAATTCTACTCGTATTCACTCAGTATTTGCACTTGTATTATACCCAGCTTCTAGATGTACATACTATTGGTATATACACTTCAATGATCAGCTCTTAGCAGCCTTAATGAGTAACCTAAACATGTGGGAACCATCATTTAACATCTAGCATGAAATATCTAACAAAAATACAAACTAATGGAGCCTATATGGAGACTCCCATGATCATGTTTTTCACCATCACCATTATCACTTTCATTTTTCGACTTTCATGCATCAAACTACTCTCTCTCAAGTTCTCTCTTATTGTTCTAAGTGTTCTTCATCATTTTTTTTTCATAATCTAGCTCAATCTAGCTAAATCTAGCTAACCTAGATCATCATACAAAACAATCACTCAAGAGAACTTCAAAAACACTTCCAAGTTTGCTTGATTACTTTCAATCTTGCAAATCGATTTCAAGTGATCATCCAACCTCAAGATATCTTCATTCATATTAGTAGGTGTTCTTTCTAAATCAAGGTAATAACTATATTTAAGCTTTGATTAAAATTTATAAACATAACTATCTTATTTCAAGTAGTAATCTTACTTGAACTTATTTTCGTGTCATGATTCTACTTCAAGAACTTTCATGCCATCCAAGATCCTTTGAAGCTCTAGATTATTTCTTGTCATTTCCAGTAGGTTTACCTACTATACTTGAGGTAGTGATGATTGAAATGCCCCGGTCATATCGATTATAAATGTTACATAATAATTGATTTCATTGCGAGGTATTTGACCTCTATATGATACATTTTACAAACATTGCATTCGTTTTTAAAAGACAAACTTAAATTACATCGAAAGTTGACAGGCATGCATACCATTTCATAATATATCCAAACTATCAATGACTTACTAATAATCTTGTTGAACTCAACGACACGAATGCAACGTCTTTTGAAAGATGTCATGAATGACTCCAAGTAATATCTCTAAAATGAGCAAATGCATAGCGGAGTGATAATGCTAAAAACGAATATATATTTCATAGCATTATCCCTCAAGAAAGACAAGCTTTTAGTTGCAATTGTTCTATTTACAAGTGATATTCGTTTAAATAATAAAAGGTGAAGACAAAAGACAGATTCGACGAATTGAAGACGCAAACAACCAAAAAGCTCAAAAGTACAAATTACAATCAAAGTGGTTCCAATTATTGATGAGAAACATCTCGAAATTACAAGAGTACAAGATGCAACACGCAAAATACAAGATATTAAATTGTACGCAAGGACGTTCGAGAATCCCGAACCGGGACCAGAGTCAACTCTCAACGCTCGACGCAACGGACTAAAAAGTACGAGTCAACTATGCACATAAATATAATATAATATTTAAATAATTCTTAAAATTATTTATATATTATATATGTATTTATAAACCATCGGAAAGATGCAAACAAACTCTTGTGAGTTGGAAAAGCAGGCCATGCGATCGCATGGCCTGGAAGATTTAGATGCTTTAGAATTTTGAGACGCCGTTTTAAGATTTTAGTACTTTTTAAGTTATTGCCGTTTTGGATATAGAATTTCTTTTAAGCTTTAATACCTTTAGACATAAGTTTTAATTTTTAGAATTCTAAGTTTCGACGCTTTATTTTCTTATTTTTTATTATTTTTCGACATTTTATTTTTCGAAGTTTTTCGACGCGTTCTTTTTCTTTTTTATTTCATGACACTCTAGTTTTTAGGATATAGAATTTTCTATTTCTTCTCTAAAATTTCTTTAAACTTCGACGAAGAATTATTTTAAGTGGTTAAATTGATAAACATCCAAATTTTCTGCTTCGTAGTAATAGTTGGATTTGTTAGTGGCTGAGTTGTGAGCTTCCGATTTAAAGGGTTCTGGCTCCCTGCTGCATCTATTGGCTATTCGAAACGTGGGCAAAAGCAGAAAAGTCTATTAATTTGATAACTTATATAATTTTTATATTTTATAACTAATAGGATATTCAGTGAATGCACCGAGCAAAATGTTCACCACCTTTTGTACGTTCACCACCTGTAACTCGATCAAGACATCTAGCCAATATTGTCGCCGTTGATTTTTCTTTAGAATCGTCATCCAGTCGACCAAGTACTCCAATTCAAATTTCCGATAATCTATTTTTTGAACCAGACCTCACAATTGAGAATCTGGAGGATATTCAGAGACAATTCAGAGATCCTGAACCATTAATCTTTCCTTTGGAACCACCAATCATTCAAACAGAAATTGTCGAGGAACCAACCATTAAATCAGAATCCTCTAGTGATTCAGATTCAACAAATTCAATAATGGAAAATCTGGAACCTCTAAGTATGGAAGACCGAATGAGAGCTAAACGCACTGGCCAAGGTCACGCAATTACTCAACCTGACATTAATGCACCAGATTATGAAATCAAAGGACGAATTCTACACATGGTAACTAATCAATGCCAATTTAGTGGTGTGCCGAAGGAAGATCCAAATGAACATCTTCATACCTTTAATAGGATCTGTACTCTATTTAAAATAAGAAAAGTGGAGGATGAACAGATATATCTCATGTTATTTTCCTGGACTTTAAAGGGAGAAGCCAAAGATTGGTTAGAATCGTTACCTGAAGGGGCGATTGATACATGGGACGTTTTAGTTGAAAAATTTCTTAAACAATTCTTTCCGGCATCTAAAGCCGTGAGACTTCAAGGAGAAATTGTTACATTCACACAAAAGCCAAATGAAAATCTATATGAAGCGTGGACAAGATTTGGAAAGTTATTAAGAGGATATCCGCAACATGGTTTAGACACTTGTCAAATAGTACAAATATTCTACCAAGGATGCGACATCACTACAAGAAAAGACATAGATATAGTAGCTGGTGGTTCTATTATGAAGAAAACTGCAACTGACGCTTATAAAATTATTGATAACACTGCTTTCCACTCACATGAGTGGCAACAAGAAAAAGATATCGTTAGATCATCTAAAGCAGCTAGAGCCGATTCTAGCCATGACTTTGATTCCATCTCTGCAAAGATAGATGCTGTCGAGAAAAGAATGAAAAATATGACTAAAGATATCCACTCAATACGAATTAGTTGTGAGCAGTGTGGAGGACCACATTTAACAAAAGATTGTCTCAGTATTGAACAAACAATGGACCAAAGAGAGAATGTTTCATACATGAACCAAAGGCCTGGAAATAATTATCAGAATAATTATCAACTGCCAAGACCGATCTACTATCAAAATCAGAATTATAACCGAAATGTTCCATACAACAACCAACATGGTCCTAGCAATCAGCATGTATCTAACAATACTTACAATCAGCAAAGACCTATTTTTCAAATTAAACCACCACAAACCGATGATAAAAAGCCAAATTTAGAAGATATGATGTCGAAGCTAGTTGAATCTCAAACGCAGTTTTTCACATCTCAAAAACAAACCAATGAACAAAATGCTCAAGCATTTAGAAATTAACAAGCTTCTATTCAAAATCTGGAACAAGAAGTGAGCAACCTAGCAAGGTTGATAGGTGAAAGAAAACTGGGAAGTTTATCTAGTGATACAAATGCTAACCCCCGGAATGAAACAGCTAAAGCTATTACCACAAGAAGTGGTATTACACTTAAACCACCTGAAATACCTGTAATTTCTGATGACTCTATTCCTACTCCACAAGAACCACAATCTGAGCAAGAAAAGGAAACAGAACCGGTAGTTGAAAAGGTTAATGAAGATAACACAGTTAAAGCTAAACCTTATGTTAAACCATACCAACCACCACTTCCTTACCCGAGTAAAATGAGAAAAGAAAGACTTGAAGCCGAGCAATCTAAATTCTTGGATATGTTTAAACAGATAAATGTAAATCTTCCTTTCATTGATGTAATTTCAAGAATGCCTAGATATGCTAAATTTCTGAAAGATCTAATCACAAATAGAAAGAAAATGGAAGAACTCTCGGCTGTTACTATGAATGCTAATTGTTCTGCAGTGCTGTTGAATAAGATACCAGAAAAATTATCAGATCCAGGAAGTTTCACAATTTCATGTTTTCTGGATAGTCTTAGTTCAATAGAAGCATTGGCAGACTTAGGTGCTAGTATAAATCTAATGCCGTATTCACTATACGCTAAACTAGACCTTGGAGAATTGAAACCAACACGAATAAGTATACAATTAGCCGATCGATCAGTAAAATATCCTAGAGGGATAATGGAGAACATGCTAGTTAAAGTTGGTACTTTAGAATTTCCAGTAGATTTTGTTATTCTGGACATGGAAGAAGATTCTCGAGTTCCTCTCATATTAGAAAGACCATTCTTAAACACGGCTAAAGCAATAATAGACGTGTTCGGTAAGAAACTGACCCTAAGTATAGAGGACGAGAGTGTTACCTTTTCTGTTGATAGAGCCATGCAACAACCGCAATCTACAGATGATACATGTTATTATATTCAAACTATAGATTCACATGTAGAATTGTTAGAAGAATTTCCAGAATTACAAGGAACAGGAGAATGTTCTTTAGGAGAAGGAACTGAACCAATTGATGAAACTGAAATGTTAGCTACACTTATGGCTAATGGATATGAACCAACAACAGAAGAAATTCAAATGCTAAAAGAGGAAGACAGATATCGATATAAATCATCGATAGAAGAACCACATACATTAGAGTTAAAGCCACTTCCAAACCATTTGGAATATGCTTATTTACATGGTGAATCTGAATTACCTGTAATAATATCGTCTTCTCTTACTGAAAATGAAAAATCTCAACTCATTTCTGTGTTAAAAGCTCATAAACCAGCTATTGCATGGAAGATTCATGACATTAAAGGAATAAGTCCTTCGTATTGCACACATAAAATCCTTATGGAAGAAGGCCATAAAACGTATGTGCAACGTCAATGAAGACTAAATCCTAATATGCAAGATGTTGTTAAGAAAGAAATTATTAAACTGCTTGATGCATGTTTAATTTATCCAATCTCTGATAGTCAATGGGTAAGCCCAGTTCAATGCGTACCTAAGAAGGGTGGCATGACTGTCATCACAAATGAGAAAAATGAGCTTATTCCTACTAGGACTGTAACATGATGGCGTGTTTGTATTGATTATAGAAAATTAAATGACGCCACTAGAAAAGATCACTTTCCCTTACCTTTCATTGATCAAATGTTGGAAAGATTAGCCGGAAATAGTTACTATTGTTTTCTTGATGGTTTTTTCGGATATTTTCAAATTCCAATAGCACCTGAGGATCAAGAGAAAACCACATTCACGTGCCCTTATGGTACTTTTGCATACAAACGCATGCCATTTGGACTTTGCAATGCCCCTGCAACCTTTCAAAGGTGCATGATGGCGATTTTTCATGACATGATAGAAGAATGCATGGAAGTTTTCATGGATGACTTTTCAGTCTTCGGTGATACTTTTGAATCATGTCTAGTTAATCTTGAACGAATGCTTGTTAGATGCGAACAATCAAATCTAGTTCTTAATTGGGAGAAATGCCATTTCATGGTTAAAGAAGGCATCGTTCTTGGACAGAAAATTTCAAAGGAAGGAATTGAAGTGGATAGAGCTAAAGTAGATGTAATTGCTAAACTTCCACATCACACCAATGTTAGAGGAGTTAGGAGTTTTCTAGGGCATGCCGGTTTTTACCGATGTTTCATAAAAGATTTTTCTAAAATTGCCACTCCTATGAATAAACTCCTAGAAAAAGATGCTCCATTCATCTTTTCAGATGAATGCATCAAATCTTTTAATATTCTTAAAGAGAAACTCACTAATGCGCCGATCATGATAACTCCAAATTGGAATCTACCATTTGAACTAATGTGCGATGCAAGTGATTTTGCAATGGGAGCCGTTTTAGGACAAAGGATTGAAAAACGATTTCAACCTATATATTATGCTAGTAAGACGTTACAAGGCGCACAAACGAATTATACAACTACTGAAAAAGAACTCCTTGCTATTGTCTTTGCTTTTGACAAATTTCGTTCATATCTCGTTCTAGCTAAAACGGTGGTCTATACTGACCATTCTGCTCTTAGATACCTATTTTCGAAACAAGATACCAAACCAAGATTAATCCGTTGGATCTTACTCTTACAAGAGTTCGATATTGAGATCCGAGATAAAAAGGGAGCAGAAAATCTCGCCGCTGATCATCTTTCTCATCTTGAAAATATCGAATTAGAAGTTCTAAATGAATCGGCCATACAAGACAACTTTCCTGATGAATATCTATTGAAGATAGATTATAGTGAAATTCCATGGTTTGCAGACTATGCAAACTACTTAGTATGTGGATTCCTTGAAAAAGGGTTGTCGTACCAAAAACGAAAGAAATTCTTTAGTGATATAAAACACTATTTCTGGGAAGATCCACATTTGTTTAAAAGTTGTCCCGATGGAATAATAAGCCGATGTGTATTCAGAGATGAAGCCAGTCAAATTTTAAACCATTGTCACACAGGACCAACATGAGGGCATTATGGGCCTCAGCTCACATCAAGAAAAGTTTACGATGCTGGATTCTATTGGCCTACAATTTTCAAAGACGCACACCTTCTTTGCAAATCCTGTGATGATTGTCAAAGGGCCGGAAAAATAAGTCAACGTGATGAAATGCCACAAAATGTCATTCAAGTATGTGAAGTATTTGACATTTGGGGTATTGACTTTATGGGTCCATTTCCAAAATCTCATAATAATCTCTACATTCTCGTTGCCATTGATTATGTATCTAAATGGGCGAAAGCACAAGCTCTCCCAACTAACGATGCATGAGTTGTAGTCAACTTTTTAAAACGTCTTTTTGCAAGGTTTGGAACACCGAAAGCTTTAATAAGTGATCGGGTACTCATTTTTGTAATAATCAACTTGAGAAAGTTCTCAAAAGATATGGAGTAACTCATAAAATCTCAACCGTGTATCATCTACAAACAAGTGGACAAGTTGAAAATACCAACCGAGCTTTAAAACATATTCTAGAGAAAACCGTAGGATCAAATCCGAAGGAATGGTCCATGAAATTGGAGGATGCACTCTGGGCTTTTAGAACAGCCTACAAAACTCCAATTGGAACCACACCTTTTAGTCTCGTTTACGAAAAAGTATGTCATCTTCCAGTAGAAATTGAACACAAAGCATTTTGGGCTTTGAAGACATGTAATCTTGATTTACATGAAGCCGGACGTCTACGATTAAGCCAACTAAACGAATTAGAAGAATTAAGACATGAAGCATACGAAAATTCGTTAATCTATAAAGAAAGAACAAAGAAATGGCATGAAAAAAGAATCAGAAGTTCAAAAGAATTTAAAGAAGGAGACAGAGTTCTTCTTTTCAATTTACGATTCAAGCTATTTCCTGAAAAATTGAAATCAAGATGGTCTGGACCATTTATAGTCAAAAGAGTTTTCCCGTACGGAACAGTAGAATTAATAAATTCAAATGGGATTAAATTTAAAGTTAATGGTCACAGAGTTAAACATTACGTACATGGTCCGATGGAAGTTGACAATGAAGTCAATCAAAATTTCACCACCCAAGAAAATCTTCAAAATGAAAACATAAATATGTTATCAACAACATATGAAAAATTAAAATTGGAAAATAGGGAGGATTCAAATTGGAGTGATGAAGAAGAATTCTTATACAAACCTCCCATTCCAAGAAAAGAAGAAAAATGTGAACAAGAAGTTCAAATAAAAGTGAAAGAACCAAGAAAAGAACACCCGAAAAAGGTTTACAAACCAACTCGACTTACTAAAGCAGGAGACCCGGGTGAATTTATCATTTCTTGCTTGCTTAATGATGGTGCTATATATAATGGACTCGCAGATTTAGGAGCAAGTGCAATTATTATGCGTCTTTCCTTATACAAAAGATTAGGTATGGGTAAATTAAAACCAACCAAAATAGATGTTCAATCATTTGACCTAACCATTAAATACCCGGTTGGAATAGCAAATAATTTACTTGTTAACGTGGGAAGTTTGACCTTTGTTGCAAACTTCATAGTTATTAATATGGAGGAAAACCTTGATATTCCTCTAATTTTAGGTAGCCCATTTTTAGCAACCACTAAAGCATTCATTGATGTAAGAAAAGGTAGAATGACACTTAGGGATGGTGATAAATTGATCACCTTTGTGAACCGAACGTTTAGATCTCCACCAACCAAAACTGTTAAACCAATAAAAACACATAAGTGTGGGGAAGATAAAGAAACACTTAATGATGATCCGATCACAAAGAACCCCGTTGATGATACGAAATTAGATGAACCCGTTTTTAAAAGTTCAACGAAGAAACTTTATAAACGGATTCACGATGCTAGGATTAAGGGAAACTTTAAGTTATGTAACCGATTAGTATCCAATTTATCGCCAAAAGAAAAGGCAATGTTAGTTGAATTTGTGAAAGTTACAGAGGAAATCAACAATTGGCTTGAAGTAAAAGTCAAAGATATACAAGTTGTTGATAGTCCAATTGAAAGTGAAGTTAATCACAATTTTAACACCACATCTAACTAAGTGTGGGGAGGTTCGAATCTTTTTAGGGTAATTTGTATTTCTGTTAGAGTTAGATATTCTGTTTTCATGTAGTTCTCGAGAATGGAATCCGAATGGTCTTTCCCTAGCAGACCCTAAAGAACTAGTCTTCTCCCCCCATTCTGAATTTTTTTTTTTTAGGTTTTACGAGATGAAGAATTTCTTTGATCTGAACCATGGTCTAATGCTACACGCTATGATTACTAAACGTAATAATGACACACTTCCGAGTGATCTGGTATCATTCATAAGAGAAAAAATAGACGGAGTAAGAAAAGAACTCAGAAAAGATCATCATAAGATACATTTTGGTAAAGAAAAATCAAAATCCGCAACAAAAAGAAGAGCACGACACCTTGAAAGATGTTATAAATGCGGAAAATGGTCACATGAAGGTAAATGTTCAAATAATCAAACATATTCAAATACCGAATTTGTTACTCTATGCAGAGAAGGACCGATTATATGTTTAGAAGAAAAGATATTAAAGATTCGAGGTTATGCTTACGTAGCTATGGAAAACCAAATCACACGATTCTCGTATGAGTCGGCTAAAGCTGGTCTATGAGAATTCTTTCTCACAGGTAAGTATGTACAGTTTTTATTTTTATTTTTATTGCTTTTAACCTTTTGATAATAAACATGAATCGTTCGCTATAAAGTATTAAATTGGTATTCAATAAAATTAGGTATGCGTAACCGAAATTATTGATATCATACAAAAATTTATTACATCACTGCGAAATTTACCGTTTATTCTTAAGGTATAAATATCTTTAATCAATCAACCCAAAATATTTCAAAAATTAGTCAGGAGTAAAACTAGGTTATGGAACCGAAATTACTTTACCGAAAAGAGGGGTGTATATTTTTGATAATATTTGATTGATTAAAGTGGGAAAAAAAAACCAAAAAGATTTTTAAATTTTATTTTTACTTTGTTTTTAAAATTAATATTAAAATTATTAATGTAAATCTTTAAAATATATATTTAAGTTTGTAAATATTTGAAAAATTTATATTTTTAATATAAGTTTGTATGTATAAAAACAAAAATATAATATAAGTTTGGTGTGATTTTTTAATTTTAATATGAATTTTTAATTTTATGCATTTTAAATTTAAGTTTGATGTGATGTTAAAAACAAAAATTTACTTTATTTCACTAGGTTAAAAATTTGATATTTAAAATTCGTCGTGAGTTGAAAACTAGGTCGTTGAACCAAAATTGCTCTACCCAAGTGTAATGACCCGCACTTTTTCGATCGTTCTATACTTATAAGATTAATATTTATATAAATTAAACCTTACCAACATGATAAGCAATCCAAATTGTTAAGATTTATGTTTTTGAAAAGAGTTTTACACAACGTTTGACCGTCTAGTTTGACCGATGATATCACGAACTATACAATATATGATAATTATACATACATATTTAACATGATCTAAGGATGTTTTAATATCTCATTTTGTATTAATAACAAAAAGTCATAAGTATATTTTGAAACTACTAACTTAAGTTTTCAAAACAATAACCATACGTAACGTTATTTGACATAAATACTGATGATTTATAATGTTTATACATATATCGTATAAGTAATGTATTTAATCATTTTTAAAGGGCTTTTATACATAAAACAATATAAGTATATTTACAAAAGATAGTTATATTTGAATTCTCGTTCCGTTTCCTCAATAATCCTATACGTATATCTAGGGTACTATACACAGCTTCTAGAAGTATTTACTATTGGTATATACCAATAGAAATCTTCAATTATTGGAATAATATGTCATTCATGACATAATAAATTTTAACTTATCTTAGATATTTTCACTAAAAACCAAATTTTCAAGCCTATAAATAAGCACCATTTCTAACTCATTTTTACACATTCATTTTCCAAATTTTACTTCCAATTTTCACACACACTTGCAAGAACTCTCTCAACTTTTATTTTACTACTTCTTTCCAGCAACTTTACATTTTAAACTTGAGGTAAAAACTCTACTTCAACTCTTTTTCAATTCATATATTTATAGCTATATATATAAGAGTTTATAAACTAGAACATAGTTTGAATGATTTCAAACTTGTTCGCAAACTAAATAGATCCTTCTAACTTAACTTTTAAAATACTTCAAGACCTGTAATATAACTTAAAAATATGCTAATTTAACAAGGTATAACTTGGTTTTTCAAAGAACACCTTAAAAACTGTTTTTATGACGTCGGGGTGCAACCGGGGGCTGTTTTGGGTTGGAAAATTAAAAACCATCTTAAACTTTGAATTGGAGGTTTATTTTCTGGAAAAATGATTTTTACTATGAATATGATAACACATAAAAATTTCATGATTTAACTCAAAGTATAAGTATTTTTAGAAAAATAATCATTTAAGGTTGTTTACATGATGGAAAATGATTAACTTCATAAGTTTCACTAAAGTTTGACCTATGACCTGTGATTTCGAATACAAACTAAGGTATTTACAGTTCATAGTCTTAAAGAGGGACTCGATCCAAGGAAGTGGCAAGTTGAATCAACGAAAACGGAGTTGTAACGAAGAAACTATGACCAAAACGAGATCGGATATCTAAGACTAGTTTGGCTACGAAAATAATTGGAGAAAATTAAATAAATCACATCTTTTTAAAATAACATGATATTTTATATATATGTACTCATAAATTAATTTTATATGGTTCAGGATCACCCGTAAACAATACGAGAAGATTAATCATAAGATCCCATGATTGTACGCAACACGTCATTTGACAACACCGGTACTTTATGTACGCAACACGTCATTTGACAACACCGGTACCATGGGTCAAGATTAATCTCGACCAATACATATACGATGGGGGTTTTTATTTATTTCATTGGGGGTTTATTAAACACCTAAAAATGAACCATTAAAATTGAATTACTAACATCGGACTGCTAATTACGGACTAAGAAATTATTAAAACTATTAAAAGTATAAAAAGTATATATATGTGACGATTGTTTAAAATAGAAATATATTGATAAACTATATATGGATAGGTTTGTGATATCAATCGGAGACCAAGTCGAAATTACATATCTTCAAGACGAAAGTGAGTATATAGTCCCACTTTTAAACTCTAAATATTTCGGGATGAGAATACATGTATTTTATGTTTTACGTTATGGACACAAGTAACTGAAAAATATATTCTACGTTGAGTTGTACCACTGGCATACTTCCCTGTAGCTTGGTAACTAATATTTACAGCGGTATTGTAAACGCGAATCCTGTTGATAGATCTATCGGGCCTGACAACCCCAACCGGACTGGACGACCAGTATTCAACGGTTGCACAGTACTTCGTTTCGTGACTACACTTGGTACGGTGTAGTAAGATTTCATAATAAAGGGAATATGCGACGTGATTAAATGTTAAGTATGGTTACCAAGTGCTCAACCACTTAGAATATTTTTATTAAACTGTTTATATATGAAATCTTGTGGTCAATATATATATTGCTGCCGGCACTAAACCTATATCTCACCAACTTTATGTTGACGTTTTAAACATGTTTATTCTCAGGTGATAATTAGAAGTTTCCGCTGCATTATGTTGAATTTGAGCAGGATCTTGCGTACGCATATTTGTGTCAAAAATAAAACTGCATACCCGAGGATTTGTGTTGTAAAATATACTAGAAATCGTGTTGTTATCATTATTTGTAAAGTTTGTAAGTCGAAGATTATCGCTAAACGATAATCATCTTTCTATCGTCTAAAGCTTGTATCAAAAATAAGATTTGTGGTTTGTAATGTAAAATATATGCAGTTTTCTTTTAAAAATGTCTCATATAGAGGTCAATACCTCGCAATGAAATCATACGTTATCTAACTCGTTCTTAGGGTTAAGGACGGGTTATGACATGTGGTATCAGAGCGGTGGTCTTAGCGAACCAGGTTTGCATTAGTGTGTCTAACTGATAAGTCGTTAGGATATATTAGTAAGTCTGGACTTTGACCGGGTCTGATTTCAAAAACCATTGCTTATCACTGTTGGTTAAAATTTATATGTAAATATTATGTAGTACTAATGAGTTAGTTGTGGTGTGATAGATGTCGGGCTCAAAACTTAATATCACATTCAGCGACTCCGAATCAGAATCTTCAGATGGTGTTCCAGTCATTAACCTATCCGATGACGAAAATAATATCTTTGGGGAAGACTCACAAATTCCGGATGAACCAACTATAGAAAATCTGGAAAGTGAACCCGAGGAGGAAAGAAACGAAAAGCTAATGAATTAGAAAATTCAAATCCCGAGTTTAGGGAGGATGATGTGGCACCAACTCCACTAAACACTACCACCCCTATTCCCGCTATTCCTATTCGTCCTGTCCCGGCATCTAGTTCTTCAGCCCCACCGCCAAAATATAGGCAGACAGCTAGGATAAGCGTTAGGCCATTCATTGGAACTAAACGTCCTAGAAAATAGACCAAACGATGCGCTGCCGTATTAAACCATGGGATCATATAATGTTTTGTATAATATTATTAGTGTGGTTTGCTTAATGTTCGATGTAAGATAAGCATATGTAAAATAGTGAAGTGTGAAATGCAATAATTTTCCATGGTTAAGTATTATTTAGATTGTAGTAATTGGTTCGGTACTAAGCTATTAAGTATGAACATTAACGGGTAGGTACTACCCTAGATATAATTATAAAACGCTAATAAGAAGAAAAGGCTTTTATAATAATACCTGGTTCATATTATTAATAAGCTATAATGTACTGTAAATATACACTACATCTATAATATTCCATGTGAATAATTATTTTTTTTTCATTCTTATAGAAGAATATGGCGCGATTGAACCGAATGACGGAACAAGAAATCCAGGAACTCATCAATCAGCGAGTGAACGACAGAATGTTATGGGTC